>NW_027210384.1:0-76772 GCF_027789765.1 Dendropsophus ebraccatus | reverse complement strand
TTCTAGCACATAGCCAAAAAATCGCCCCATTGACTTACATTGGAGTGCAGAAAATGTCATTTTTTCTCGGTCCCTTTAAGAGGTAGGAGTTAAACAAGCTTAGGTCTGCGGTGCCCAAGGGGGACCCCATCCAGCCCGCACTGAGTTTCATTCCTACCACCTTAGGAAAAAAAGTCATTATTTTGAGGCTTAGAAGTCATTTCTGCAATTCCCATAGAAAATCAACGGCGTCTCTAATTCAATTGTGTGGAGCGCATATCAGGTGGGTTTTCTCTGCCGGCTTAAGAGATACACGTGAAACTAAAGCCGATCCTGAGTGCCTAGGGTGCCTGTCATCCAATCCGCACTGAATTTCATTTCTAGCACATAGCCAAAAAATCGCCCCATTGACTTACATTGGAGTGCAGAAAAGGTCATTTTTTCTCGGTCCCTTTAAGAGGTAGGAGTTAAACAAGCTTAGGTCTGCGGTGCCCAGGGGGGACCCCATCCAGCCCACACTGAGTTTCATTCCTACCACCTTAGGAAAAAAAGTCATTATTTTGAGGCTTAGAAGTCATTTCTGCAATTCCCATAGAAAATCAATGGCGTCTCTATTCAATTGTGTGGAGCGCATATCAGGTGGATTTTCTCTGCCGCCTTAAGAGATACACGTGAAACTAAAGCCGATCCTGGGTGCCTAGGGTGCCTGTCATCCAATCCGCACTGAATTTCATTTCTAGCACATAGCCAAAAAATCGCCCCATTGACTTACATTGGAGTGCAGAAAAGGTCATTTTTTCTCGGTCCCTTTAAGAGGTAGGAGTTAAACAAGCTTAGGTCTGCGGTGCCCAGGGGGGACCCCATCCAGCCCACACTGAGTTTCATTCCTACCACCTTAGGAAAAAAAAGTCATTATTTTGAGGCTTAGAAGTCATTTCTGCAATTCCCATAGAAAATCAATGGCGTCTCTATTCAATTGTGTGGAGCGCATATCAGGTGGATTTTCTCTGCCGCCTTAAGAGATACACGTGAAACTAAAGCCGATCCTGGGTGCCTAGGGTGCCTGTCATCCAATCTGACTGAATTTCATTTCTAGCACATAGCCAAAAAATCGCCCCATTGACTTACATTGGAGTGCAGAAAAGGTCATTTTTTCTCGGTCCCTTTAAGAGGTAGGAGTTAAACAAGCTTAGGTCTGCGGTGCCCAGGGGGGACCCCATCCAGCCCACACTGAGTTTCATTCCTACCACCTTAGGAAAAAAAGTCATTATTTTGAGGCTTAGAAGTCATTTCTGCAATTCCCATAGAAAATCAATGGCGTCTCTATTCAATTGTGTGGAGCGCATATCAGGTGGATTTTCTCTGCCGCCTTAAGAGATACACGTGAAACTAAAGCCGATCCTGGGTGCCTAGGGTGCCTGTCATCCAATCCGCACTGAATTTCATTTCTAGCACATAGCCAAAAAATCGCCCCATTGACTTACATTGGAGTGCAGAAAAGGTCATTTTTTCTTGGTCCCTTTAAGAGGTAGGAGTTAAACAAGCTTAGAGCTGCGGTGCCCAGGGGGGACCCCATCCAGCCCGCACTGAGTTTCATTCCTACCACCTTAGGAAAAAAAGTCATTATTTTGAGGCTTAGAAGTCATTTCTGCAATTCCCATAGAAAATCAACGGCGTCTCTATTCAATTGTGTGGAGCGCATATCAGGTGGGTTTTCTTTGCCGGCTTAAGAGATACACATGAAACTAAAGCTGATCCTGGGTGCCTAGGGTGCCTGTCATCCAATCCGCACTGAATTTCATTTCTAGCACATAGCCAAAAAATCGCCCCATTGACTTACATTGGAGTGCAGAAAAGGTCATTTTTTCTCGGTCCCTTTAAGAGGTAGGAGTTAAACAAGCTTAGGTCTGCGGTGCCCAGGGGGGACCCCATCCAGCCCGCACTGAGTTTCATTCCTACCACCTTAGGAAAAAAAGTCATTATTTTGAGGCTTAGAAGTCATTTCTGCAATTCCCATAGAAAATCAACGGCGTCTCTAATTCAATTGTGTGGAGCGCATATCAGGTGGGTTTTCTCTGCCGGCTTAAGAGATACACGTGAAACTAAAGCCGATCCTGGGTGCCTAGGGTGCCTGTCATCCAATCCGCACTGAATTTCATTTCTAGCACATAGCCAAAAAATCGCCCCATTGACTTACATTGGAGTGCAGAAAAGGTCATTTTTTCTCGGTCCCTTTAAGAGGTAGGAGTTAAACAATCTTAGGTCTGCGGTGCCCAGGGGGGACCCCATCCAGCCCGCACTGAGTTTCATTCCTACCACCTTAGGAAAAAAAGTCATTATTTTGAGGCTTAGAAGTCATTTCTGCAATTCCCATAGAAAATCAACGGCGTCTCTAATTCAATTGTGTGGAGCGCATATCAGGTGGGTTTTCTCTGCCGGCTTAAGAGATACACGTGAAACTAAAGCCGATCCTGGGTGCCTAGGGTGCCTGTCATCCAATCCGCACTGAATTTCATTTCTAGCACATAGCCAAAAAATCGCCCCATTGACTTACATTGGAGTGCAGAAAAGGTCATTTTTTCTCGGTCCCTTTAAGAGGTAGGAGTTAAACAAGCTTAGAGCTGCGGTGCCCAGGGGGGACCCCATCCAGCCCGCACTGAGTTTCATTCCTACCACCTTAGGAAAAAAAGTCATTATTTTGAGGCTTAGAAGTCATTTCTGCAATTCCCATAGAAAATCAACGGCGTCTCTAATTCAATTGTGTGGAGCGCATATCAGGTGGGTTTTCTCTGCCGGCTTAAGAGATACACGTGAAACTAAAGCCGATCCTGGGTGCCTAGGGTGCCTGTCATCCAATCCGCACTGAATTTCATTTCTAGCACATAGCCAAAAAATCGCCCCATTGACTTACATTGGAGTGCAGAAAAGGTCATTTTTTCTCGGTCCCTTTAAGAGGTAGGAGTTAAACAAGCTTAGGTCTGCGGTGCCCAAGGGGGACCCCATCCAGCCCGCACTGAGTTTCATTCCTACCACCTTAGGAAAAAAAGTCATTATTTTGAGGCTTAGAAGTCATTTCTGCAATTCCCATAGAAAATCAACGGCGTCTCTAATTCAATTGTGTGGAGCGCATATCAGGTGGGTTTTCTCTGCCGGCTTAAGAGATACACGTGAAACTAAAGCCGATCCTGGGTGCCTAGGGTGCCTGTCATCCAATCCGCACTGAATTTCATTTCTAGCACATAGCCAAAAAATCGCCCCATTGACTTACATTGGAGTGCAGAAAAGGTCATTTTTTTCTCGGTCCCTTTAAGAGGTAGGAGTTAAACAAGCTTAGGTCTGCAGTGCCCAGGGGGGACCCCATCCAGCCCACACTGAGTTTCATTCCTACCACCTTAGGAAAAAAAGTCATTATTTTGAGGCTTAGAAGTCATTTCTGCAATTCCCATAGAAAATCAACGGCGTCTCTAATTCAATTGTGTGGAGCGCATATCAGGTGGGTTTTCTCTGCCGGCTTAAGAGATACACGTGAAACTAAAGCCGTTCCTGGGTCCTACGGCAGCACATATGGGTCAAGTCTAAGTCCCCTAGAACAAGGCAGAAGAGAATGCAAAGCAGTAGCCAATCAAAGTTTGGCCACACCATATATAAGGCAGGAAGGACCACCCATAGCCAGAGTTTTTTTCTTCTGCACGGGTAAGAAGAGATTGTGTGTGTGTTCCGTGCACCTTTATTATAGTGTATTTTTCTTGTTTTTCAGCAGGCCCTTTCAGTGTTGGGGGCACAACGTCCACTACAACATAGGTTCAAAGATCACAGTGTTGTGTTTTTCTATGTTTGGGTGGCGTACGAGGAGAGGTTGGGTCAGGAATTAGGCTGAGCGGTGTCGCATGTCTCCTGAAACCCTGAGAGATCACGTCGGGTATCCCACATTGAAAATCCCGTTTTCTCCCTCTGTACGTAATTACTACATTAGAAGCATCTACGGCGTGGCAACTCAGCCGCTGCAGCAGGAAAAAGAGGTAAGTGTAGCTTTTGTGCGGCATGGTGTATTTGCTCCTATTGGAATATAGCAGCGGTACGGCTGGTGAGTGTTACGCTGCAATCCCCTCCCAGGGGGCGTGGGGTTGCGGCGGGCGCGCGCTGTCAGTGCGGGCTCGATTCAAAATTCAAACTTGGCGCCTGCATGAGAAAGCGCGCGCTCCACTGCGGTGTCAATCTGTTCCTCCCCTCCTACGGGCCTGAGGCTTTGGATAGCGGAGGCGGAGAGGAGGTGTGTCGGGGGCGTTTCTGCAGGGAGAAAAACCCTCCTAGTGCAAGGGATTCTCGGCACGGCACTTCTACCAGGGCAGCCGCTGACCAGTGACGCTTATGTGAGTACTGTTTTTATATTCTATTTCATATCATATATGAACTGGGGGCTAGTGTATCTTTTTTTGGCTACTTTTTAGATCCACCATGGATCCTACGGCAAAAAAGAACACTGGAAAATCTAAGCATAGATTGTGTAATTCTTGCCAGCAGCCTCTTCCGGAGCAGCAGGAATCTGATACTTGCACCTTGTGTACCTCTGCTATGCCGGCTACAGAAAAATCTTTAGCAGAATCTATTCGGGATATAATTAGAGATGAACTGTCTAATATGTTGGGCGATGGAGGTTCTGCGGCTAAGCGTAGGAGAATTTCGAAAGCCAATAATTCTCCTGCTCATTCCTCTATGGAGGATAATGCCTCTTCGGACTCTGATGATGACAGGGCAAAAGACTTTTTTCTGTTTCACAAGGACGAGGTTTCTAGACTCGTAAAAGCAGTCAAAGGAACCATCGAATCAGAGAAATCAGTGAAAGATAAGGCTCCTAGGGATGCATTATACTATTTTCCTGCTAATGAGGATAAATCTTTTCCTTCCCATCCTTTACTAATGTCATGGATGCAGAAAGATTGGGGCAAACCGGATAAGCGCCTGGATGTCAGCTCTAGATTTAAATCCGTATACCGGTTACAGGAGGCTCATACCTCCGCATGGGACGCCCCTCCAAAACTGGACCTAGCGGTTGCAAAACTGTCTAGAAAATCGATTTTTCCACAGGAAGAAGCTTCATTACTGAAGGATCCTCTGGACAGGAAAGCAGATGCGCTCGCAAAGAAAACCTACTCAGCTGCTGCAGCTCTGTCCAAGGTCGCCTTAGCCACGGCTCCCGTGGCTCGCGCATTGAGGGTATGGTTGAGTGACATTACCAAAGATCTTTCCTCACAGGTGCCGCGAGAGGAAATATTGGAGAAACTACCTACTATGAAGGCGGCCGCTGAATTTTTATGTGACGCGCCAGTGGATTCTCTGGCTTTGGCTTCAAAAGTCTTAGCAGCCTCCAATTCCACCAGGAGATGTCTCTGGTTGAAACAGTGGCCGGGGGATATGTCATCGAAGCAGCACTTCTGCTCTCTACCCTTTCAACCTGAATCTCTTTTTGGCTCTCAGCTCAAGGATATCCTAAAAGATTTGCATGAGGAAAAGGGAACTACGTTCCCCATGCCCAAGAAGACAACCTTCAAGCCGAGGCAAAACAAATCTCCGCCTAAGGGGCGTAGAGATTTCAGAACCAACAGGTTTAAAAATTTCAGGTCGAGACAGTCAGGAGCAGCATCATCTAGCACCAAGAAAGCCCCCGCTAAGAAGGACCCCCAATTATGACGCCAATTTACAAAGCTCAGGCGTAGGCGGGAGGCTCGGGCTATTTTTACCTGCCTGGACAAGCTCCACCACAGACAGGTGGGTACTGGACCTTATAGAAAAGGGCTATTTTTTGGAGCTGAAATCGATCCCTCCGGATCATTTTTTCCTCAACAAAGCCTCAGACCCTCACTTACTACCCTTGGTCAGAGAATTCATCGACAAGGATGCATTAGAACCGGTTCCTGCCTCACAGAGGGGAATAGGCTTCTACTCGAAAGTATTCACGGTACCCAAGCCCGAGGGAAAATTCAGGTTGGTGGTGGATCTCTCTCACCTGAACAAATTTATGAAAAAAATTCAGTTCAAAATGGACAATATCAGATCGGTGATACCTCTTCTGGACAGAGGAGACTTTCTAGCATCTCTGGACCTTACCGATGCGTATCTGCATGTACCTATAGCACCGGCTCATCGGAGATATCTGAGGGTGGCTCTGTTATGGGGGAAAAGGATTCATCATCTGCAATTTCGCTGTCTCCCGTTTGGTCTGTCTTCAGCCCCCAGAGTCTTCACGAAGATTTGCGTGGTCCTCTCAGCGATCTTGAGGATCAGGGGGATACGTATTGTGCCCTACCTGGACGATTGGCTGCTCATCTCCAACTCAGCGGTCCAGTTATCCCGCCAGGTTTTGGAAGCAATACATCTTCTGGAACAACACGGCTTCCTGATAAACTACAAGAAGTCACAGCTGATTCCATCACAATGTCTAACCTTCTTGGGGTTCAGGATAGACACTCGTCAGATGATGCTGTTTCTTTCAGAAGACCGAATTCAGAGATTAAAGAAACAAATCTCTCTCCTACTAAGGAATACGACATGTACCATAAGAACAGCTATGAGGGTTCTGGGCACGATGTCATCCACATTGGATGCAGTCCCTTGGGCAAAAGCCCACATTCGACAGCTACAGAAAGAAGTACTGACGGTATGGAACAGGGACCATCGCGGCCTAGACAACATCATGACGATATCAAGGGCAACTCAGCAAGATCTCCGTTGGTGGCTCAGACCACTCCATGTGTCTCGAGGTATGTCATTGACTCCCCAGGAGAAGATTGTGTTGACCACCGATGCCTCTCAGTTCGGATGGGGGGCACATGTAGGAAACACATGGGTACAGAGGAAATGGTCAGCCAGGGAAAGATCCATGTCTTCAAACAGACGAGAGCTGAGGGCAATCAAATTAGCTCTCTTTCATTTCCAGCCTCAATTAAAGAATCAGAATGTATTGATACAATCGGACAACCTGGCGGCAGTGTTCTACCTCATCAAACAAGGAGGCACGAGATGCCCATCGCTCATGGAGGAGAGTCAGGCGATTTTCCGATGGGCGGAACGAAACGTAGCCCATATTTCAGCAATCCATCTCAAGGGCACTCTGAATCAGACGGCGGACTTCCTCAGCAGGCATACATTGCATCCAGGCGAGTGGGCACTCTCAACAGAAGTCTTTCATCAAGTGATCCGGAAATTTGGAGTCCCGGACCTAGACGCCTTTGCATCTCGGCAAAACGCCAAACTCCCCAGATACTGTGCAAGAGATCCATCTCAACACCCAACCTTTGTAGATGGCCTATCGACTCCGTGGAAAGGGAATTTCGTTTATGCCTTCCCTCCTCTGGCCCTGATTCCGAAAGTTCTGTCCAAGGTGAAGGCGGAACGGGCGAAATGCATACTTATCCTCCCGTATTGGCCGCGCAGACCGTGGTTTTCACTGGCGAAGATTCTGGCGGAGGACAGGATATGGGTCCTTCCACAAGTCCCAGATCTGCTATCCCAGAAGGGTTTTCTTCACCCAAACCTAGACCGTCTCAAACTGACAGCCTGGCGGATGAATTAGTTGCCTTGGATTGTGAAGGTTTTCCGGAAGATGTCCAGAATACCTTAGTAAATGCTCGTAGGAAAAGTACGAGGTTGAAATACGCTGGGGTCTGGAAGACATTCAAAGCATCATACCCAGATGGCTCTAGGGCAAATGTGTTAAGTTTTCTCCAAAAAGGACTGAATCAAGGATTAAAGTTTAATACTATCCGAGTACAGTTTGCGGCTATAAATTCCTTCATGGCCGGTAAATATTCAGGCGATCCATTAATTGCCAGGTTTCTCAAGGGAGCGAGAAATTTGAGACCACCAATAAGTACACCTGCTCCAGCGTGGGATCTACATTTGGTGTTGGAAACTCTCAAACAGGCACCTTTTGAGCCCATAACTGCTATAGAGTTGCATCACCTCTCATGGAAAACGGCTTTCTTAGTGGCCATAGCATCGGCACGAAGAATTAGTGAGTTACAGGCTCTCTCATTTAAGGAACCCTATTTGAGAGACCTGGGAGATTCTTTATTCTTACGGACAATACCAAGTTTTCTGCCAAAAACAACCACTCAGTCGGCATTGAATCAAGAGATTGTGCTTCCCAGCCTTCCTTCAACAGAACTTGGAGATAATCCACTAGACGTAAGAAGATCTGTCTTGCATTATCTGGAAAGAGTGAGCTCCTTTAGGTCCGAGGAGAATCTATTTATTCATTATGAAGGGAAGATGAAGGGATTCAAAACATCCAAGAGAATCATCTCTAGCTGGATCCGGAAGCTCATCACATTGGCTTATTCACTGCAAAATCAACAAGCTCCAGCAGGTATCAAAGCCAAATCAACCAGAGCAGTTTCCTCATCATGGGCGGAAGCTGCGAATGTGCCACTACAGGAAATTTGTAGAGCGGCGACGTGGTCAAATACTTCAACATTTACAAAGTACTACAGGTTGGATGTCACTGGGGAAGCAGCCCTGGGCAGGAAGGTCCTTGAGTATTGAGTAATTGGATTTATACCCACCCTATGATTTGACTGCTCTGTAAATCCCATATGTGCTGCCGTAGGACCCAGGAACGGGGGAATTTCGAATACTTACCTACCGGGAAATTCCTGTTCCTGGCGTCCGAAGGCAGCACAGATCACCCTCCCTATTAAAATTTATTTTGCTGCATACGAACTCTGGCTATGGGTGGTCCTTCCTGCCTTATATATGGTGTGGCCAAACTTTGATTGGCTACTGCTTTGCATTCTCTTCTGCCTTGTTCTAGGGGACTTAGACTTGACCCATATGTGCTGCCTTCGGACGCCAGGAACGTAGGAATTTTGATACTTACCTAACGGGAAATTCCTGTTCTTGAAGTCCGTAGGCGGCACACCATGGGTTAAGTCTAGGATCCCGAGTGCAAGGCAGAAGAGACATGCTCAGCAGTATCCAATCAAAAAAGGACACATGGTATAAGAGGCCGGATCAACCACACCAACACAGAGTTCGTATGCAGCAGTATATTTAATAAGGGAGGGTGTGTTGTGCCGCCTACGGACTTCAAGAACAGGAATTTCCCGTTAGGTAAGTATCAAAATTCCTACGTTCTTGCAGTCCTAAGGCGGCACACCATGGGACATACACAGCAGTGTAAAGCACACACGGGTGGGAATTAATCCAATACTTAGACACTTAGTACTTTTCTGCTTAAGGCTGCTTTTTTAGGGATAAAAATCCCGTAGAAGGAGGTAAAAAAGGTCAAGCTTTTCTTAAACATGAAGCAGCTCTCAGCCCTCTTGAAGAACGATCTTGAAATCCAGGCCAGTCAACTGACATGGCCCTGCTGAATAAGCTGTAGTCCCATCTAGAGCTTGAGGAATAAGAAGTGAACAAGCCATAAGCACTATTTTTATATTTCTTGAGGCTGTGAAGTTCTCCTTTTCCCGCAGAAACAAATAACCAGGTTTCCCAGAAGTAGCACTTCTATCATCCAGGGGATTGATTGAAGCATCTGAAGAAGCGTCTGAAGGAGGAAAGATAATCCTTGAACCATGGCTAATTGTTAATTTAAGCCAACTTGGAGGAGAAAGATTGGAAGCCAACCATCTTCTGAAACAGAACGGGCTAAAGACACACAGAGACCTTTTGGAGATTTTCCAATTGTCTGCTGTAGTCCAAAGCAATCTATCGTGTTAAGCTAAAAAGCTCCAAAGCCTCCCCATATTCTCAGCCGGAAAGATCCCGGCGAGATAGGGGGCTGAACCAAAACCATCCTAGGAGGGGCGTTCCAGGCTGAGGCGAGTGCTTCGTCCAAACTAAAGATATTTTGGACTTGAAAACCAGATGTCTGGTATGTTACTTCCCTTCTTCGTACAAATAAACAGCAGAGTTATAAGCTGGAACTGAAACCATATATCCCTGGTAAAATGATTTAACAAAATAGTCAGGTATCAAGGGTCCCCTTGACCGCCTGTACGGGTCCGGAGAACACGCCCTGTGAATATAGATAGCTTAAAAAAAATGGAAAGGAGTGTATGAATAACACACATGAGCATACTGTACAACAGACGGCATACTATAAGGGTAGAACGGAACCTCCGAGCCGGTTTGTCAGAAATGACAAGTTTCTGTATAGCTAAGAGTTGTTCCTTGGATACTAGAATCTATTGGAGAGGCTGTACACAAGGTAGGCAAAAAAAGAGAAACCAGATAGTTACTCACTTATTAGGAGGACGCTGTCCAACATCAGGGATTATGTCATTCTATGGCAGCCGGACCACACCAAAGGGAAGGGAAAGAGCTGCACTCTCGGTTCCCGGATTCTCTCCTCTTCCTCAGCGGTAGTCGGATTCAGAGAGGAGAACTTCAAAAGCCAGGGAACCCCCGGCTGAATACATACCAAAGTATCAGGACACACCGTTCCCGCAATATCCATAGAATGGTGCTCTTGGAAAAAGAGCCATTGATAGGGCTGGTGTAATCTGTGATTCCTCCTGCTACGTTCTGGCAGGAGAATAAATCTGAAAACAACAACTCCTAGAAAAACAGCCAGCATCAAAAAAACAATATACATAGTCTCCTTGGAATGTCGGTATTAACAATACTAGGAGGCTTCCCTGTAAAGCCGTGGAGAAGGAGAATCGCCTAAAAAAAGGTTCTCCCCGCTAGCTAGGAGTAGACTGCCGCAGGGAAAGACATTGAGACAATTCTTCCTAGCCGCATAAAGAAAAACACACCGAACAGGTTAGATGACAAAAAGTAATACATCCCAGATCCCATAAACGGGGATAATGTGGAAAACACATACAGTAAACATTTATCATGACTAATGGTCAATGATATGAGCTAGGCTTGCATCGCAAGGTATCCCATCGAGGCTGTGATGATCCTAAACAGGGTAGACAGTCATTTATGTGTGTAATGCAACCCAAGTCTTGAATTGTGGGGCTACCATCACAGACAGGGATTAGTATCCTACTTACGAGACTCCTAGAGTGTAGCTCACTAAGCTCAGGTAACAAAAAATTTTTTTTTTTTTTTTTTTTCAGCAGGCAAGCAGATAATTTAAAGTCTCATAACAAGAGACTAATGTGCCGGAAATATTACTTACATTATTGAGAGAGTGGCGATGTAGCGACCAGCAGGATAACGAGCAGCCGCCTTCTGGATATACTGTTTCCGGATCAGCCATATCCACTATAGGGCAGAGTATGCTAAGCAAAAACTGGACGTGAGGTGGCGGCGGTAACAGAGGAGAACTGGTACTGATAATTCCAGTAGCAGGATGTCAGTAAGTCGTGCGGTTTCACAGTTCAGTCCGGGGTCCACCGTTTAGTCGGACTAGCGATACACAGCCCCAACATCCCCTAGGGTCCCTCTTCCAAAGTCTCAGCTGTAGTAGTGACACACAGCCAAATCCTTTATCGGATTTCCTCTCAGTCCTAATAAAGAAACATCCTGCAAAAAAGGATGAAAGACAGAGGGGATAATGAGGTACTTACCATAGAGCTAAGTATATAGATCATCACTGATAGCTTGAAGCCATTATAGGGCGAGCAAGGCCCACTGTTCACTTTGTACGCACAGCAAAGTTGTGCTTCTGGAAGCCAGTTCCTCGTGCTTTTCAAATGGCGGGAACTCTCCCGTGGAACAGGTATTGACTTCCTGGCGCACTCCCCCCTAAAAAAGAGCTTTTTTACCCTTCTCCCTGAAAAAACGGGGTGCAGGTAACGAGAAAGTACACACAGAAAACACATTTTCCAGTACTTAGCTTTAGAGGCATAATGGCCGCCGCTCCCGACTTCCGAGACTCCGGCTCCTCGTGTCTCCGTCAGCGGGGAAAATTTCAGCATGGCAGAGAACACCTCCTTGTGCGTTAATCTGCAGGTGGACTGTGATGGTGCTCAGACACCAGCTGCACGTGCATTTAGTCGTCCGCTGAAAAGTCAGAGTGGCTAATTTTTGCGCCAGAAGTTTAAACTCTGCATCCAATAAAGAGGATTGTAGCATGGAAGTATCAGACCTGCCCCCAGTAGACATAGTTGCATACACAAGTAATGTGTGATAGTGACGGGAATAAAAACACCGTCATCCAAGAGCATGATAGGTAAACAATAACATGTACCCTGTGTGATCTGGATGCATGCAGGTCTGAATCCGTTCATCGAGTAGGGGACGGCAAAGACAGGGAAACAAATCCTGCGTCATCCGAATGCAAGCAGGTCTGACAACCGATCGTCCAAAGGAGGATGGTGCAGATCAGGATAAATAAGAGTTGGGAGAACCATAGATTATAGTTCTGATTGCTATCCTGATGTCTTTCAGGGCGAGACCGAGACTGTAAACTGCAGAGTGGTCACCAAGTCTGTCACGCGTTGTGTCCACAACACTGTTCAAGCAAATCCATCAGTTCAGGCAATCTCCGCAGAATGATCCTCATGGAAGAAACTGATGATAGGGCTGTCAAAATCTGTGACTCCTCCTGCTGATGTATCCTTTGGCAGGAGAGTTCATTCTGAAACAGAAAATAGAAACAGAAACAGCCAGAGCAACAGAAAGGGATATATATGCGAGTACGATAAAGGGCACAAAATGTTAAACAACCCAGTGAACAAACCCCCAGAACTACCGCAGAAGGGGAAAGGCATATGACTTGACTACTCCACTCATCAGGGCGCAGACAATACAGAACCCTCCCATCTGCTATAGTGTAAGATGGGAGTGGAAGCAGAAACATAACACAGGGGGAAAAACTCTTATACGAACACAAAAATAGAGTATAATAGTATCAGTATAATAAATCAGTACAACTGGTGGAAATATCCCCGAGTTGCAGAAAAAAATTCCAATTCCCCCTATGTGTTCACAGCAAAATAGCAGATTAGAACAGTGATCTCCCAATATATAACAGCTAGGGGATTCCCCTCAGAGTTAGAGGAGAGAGAGAGAGCAGACAAAATGCTCCAAACTCAATACAAAGTATAAACCACGCCCTAGGGGCGTGGCTGCTGGGGAAGGATGAATGACATAGAGACTACTCTCCCAGCAGAGCTCAGTGATACACAGAGATCTCCCAATGAAAAGTTAGCATGATGGGAGTGAGAGTAGTAAAACAAGCTCATCATCAAACACAGTTACAGAATCATATATATACCGCTGTAACCCTTGCTAACTCTGATCAACTGATAAGGAGGGGAAAACAGAAATAATAAATAAAAACCCTCAGGTAATTTCCCCATAAGCTACGCAGCAAAAGGGCGCGCACATAACGCCTGCTGTCAGCACCTACTCTTTAGCTGAAAAAAGGAAGGCACAGAGACCGGGATGCCGATGCAGAGCCCGTAATTTAGGCACCAACTACCTAAATGAGGAGGCCGGTAATTACCGTTGCATGATGTGTGACAGACGGAAACATACACACCCTCTATTTCAGCATGACAGGCGATAGCGGAAAGGGTATTCAGTGTGGCAGGAAGCTCCCAGCACGCTGGAACGCAGGTGGACCGCACGCCGGCACCTCGTGCATAGAGTGGCGGGGGAATTCAGCACGGGCGTCTTTGGCGCCAAAATTCAAGATTACCAACCTGCCCCCATATTGGCAATGCCAGAAATCACCATAACACGGCTAAGTGAATAATAAACGGGAAAAACACCACCATCAGATAACCTGATAGGTGTTATACACTCACCATGTCCCGCGGCATGTAGGTCCTCCCAGAGGACGTAGTAGGTAGACAGGAGCCATGCATCAAATGAATGTATGGTGGTCCGTACCTTAGGTCCTCCGCATATCAGGTCATCTGCATGTCAGGTCATCACCGGGAGGACTTGTCCCGCGGCATGTAGGTCCTGTCCCATTCATCCCCAGAGGACGGAGTAGGTAGACAGGAACCATGCATCAAATGAATGTAAGGTGGTCCGCACATTAGGTCCTCCGCATATCGGGTCATCTGCATGTCAGGTCATCACCGGGAGGACTTGTCCCGCGGCATGTAGGTCCTGTCCCATTCATCCCCAGAGGACGGAGTAGGTAGACAGGAACCATGCATCAAATGAATGTATGGTGGTCCGCACATTAGGTCCTCCGCATATCAGGTCATCTGCAGGTCAGGTCATCTCCGGGAGGACTGTGCGGACAGGGATCGAAAAAGAGATTGGAGAACCATATATTATAGTCCTGAGTCCAACTCTAGATCCCATCCAGGGCATGACAGATCAAGGCAAGCTGCAACACTGTAGCCTGGTCTCCAAGTCTGAAACATGCGTTGTGCCAGCAAACACTGCTCAGGCAAATCTGAAAAAAACACAAAGAAACAAGTGTAAATTAAGTGCAAAAACACATAATTGTCTCTTCCTACTTGCAGAAGGAAAAAAACTCTGTGTTGGTGTGGTTGATCCGGCCTCTTATACCATGTGTCCTTTTTTGATTGGATACTGCTGAGCATGTCTCTTCTGCCTTGCACTCGGGATCCTAGACTTAACCCATGGTGTGCCGCCTTAGGACTGCAAGAACAGGAATTTCCCGGTAGGTAAGTATTCGAAATTCCCCCGATCCTGGGTGCCTAGGGTGCCTGTCATCCAATCCGCACTGAATTTCATTTCTAGCACATAGCCAAAAAATCGCCCCATTGACTTACATTGGAGTGCAGAAAAGGTCATTTTTTCTCTTCCCCTTTAAGAGGTAGGAGTTAAACAAGCTTAGGTCTGCGGTGCCCAGGGGGGACCCCATCCAGCCCACACTGAGTTTCATTCCTACCACCTTAGGAAAAAAAGTCATTATTTTGAGGCTTAGAAGTCATTTCTGCAATTCCCATAGAAAATCAATGGCGTCTCTATTCAATTGTGTGGAGCGCATATCAGGTGGATTTTCTCTGCCGGCTTAAGAGATACACGTGAAACTAAAGCCGATCCTGGGTGCCTAGGGTGCCTGTCATCCAATCCGCACTGAATTTCATTTCTAGCACATAGCCAAAAAATCGCCCCATTGACTTACATTGGAGTGCAGAAAATGTCATTTTTTCTCGGTCCCTTTAAGAGGTAGGAGTTAAACAAGCTTAGGTCTGCGGTGCCCAAGGGGGGACCCCATCCAGCCCGCACTGAGTTTCATTCCTACCACCTTAGGAAAAAAAGTCATTATTTTGAGGCTTAGAAGTCATTTCTGCAATTCCCATAGAAAATCAACGGCGTCTCTAATTCAATTTTGTGGAGCGCATATCAGGTGGGTTTTCTCTGCCGGCTTAAGAGATACACGTGAAACTAAAGCCGATCCTGGGTGCCTAGGGTGCCTGTCATCCAATCCGCACTGAATTTCATTTCTAGCACATAGCCAAAAAATCGCCCCATTGACTTACATTGGAGTGCAGAAAAGGTCATTTTTTCTCGGTCCCTTTAAGAGGTAGGAGTTAAACAAGCTTAGGTCTGCGGTGCCCAGGGGGGACCCCATCCAGCCCACACTGAGTTTCATTCCTACCACCTTAGGAAAAAAAGTCATTATTTTGAGGCTTAGAAGTCATTTCTGCAATTCCCATAGAAAATCAATGGCGTCTCTATTCAATTGTGTGGAGCGCATATCAGGTGGATTTTCTCTGCCGCCTTAAGAGATACACGTGAAACTAAAGCCGATCCTGGGTGCCTAGGGTGCCTGTCATCCAATCCGCACTGAATTTCATTTCTAGCACATAGCCAAAAAATCGCCCCATTGACTTACATTGGAGTGCAGAAAAGGTCATTTTTTCTCGGTCCCTTTAAGAGGTAGGAGTTAAACAAGCTTAGGTCTGCGGTGCCCAGGGGGGACCCCATCCAGCCCACACTGAGTTTCATTCCTACCACCTTAGGAAAAAAAAGTCATTATTTTGAGGCTTAGAAGTCATTTCTGCAATTCCCATAGAAAATCAATGGCGTCTCTATTCAATTGTGTGGAGCGCATATCAGGTGGATTTTCTCTGCCGCCTTAAGAGATACACGTGAAACTAAAGCCGATCCTGGGTGCCTAGGGTGCCTGTCATCCAATCCGCACTGAATTTCATTTCTAGCACATAGCCAAAAAATCGCCCCATTGACTTACATTGGAGTGCAGAAAAGGTCATTTTTTCTCGGTCCCTTTAAGAGGTAGGAGTTAAACAAGCTTAGGTCTGCGGTGCCCAGGGGGGACCCCATCCAGCCCACACTGAGTTTCATTCCTACCACCTTAGGAAAAAAAGTCATTATTTTGAGGCTTAGAAGTCATTTCTGCAATTCCCATAGAAAATCAATGGCGTCTCTATTCAATTGTGTGGAGCGCATATCAGGTGGATTTTCTCTGCCGCCTTAAGAGATACACGTGAAACTAAAGCCGATCCTGGGTGCCTAGGGTGCCTGTCATCCAATCCGCACTGAATTTCATTTCTAGCACATAGCCA
Organism: Dendropsophus ebraccatus; assembly: GCF_027789765.1. Lineage (NCBI taxonomy): Eukaryota > Metazoa > Chordata > Amphibia > Anura > Hylidae > Dendropsophus > Dendropsophus ebraccatus. The sequence continues at coordinate 60,372 of NW_027210384.1, read as the reverse complement.
AAAAATCGCCCCATTGACTTACATTGGAGTGCAGAAAAGGTCATATTTTCTCGGTCCCTTTAAGAGGTAGGAGTTAAACAAGCTTAGAGCTGCGGTGCCCAGGGGGGACCCCATCCAGCCCGCACTGAGTTTCATTCCTACCACCTTAGGAAAAAAAGTCATTATTTTGAGGCTTAGAAGTCATTTCTGCAATTCCCATAGAAAATCAACGGCGTCTCTATTCAATTGTGTGGAGCGCATATCAGGTGGGTTTTCTCTGCCGGCTTAAGAGATACACATGAAACTAAAGCTGATCCTGGGTGCCTAGGGTGCCTGTCATCCAATCCGCACTGAATTTCATTTCTAGCACATAGCCAAAAAATCGCCCCATTGACTTACATTGGAGTGCAGAAAAGGTCATTTTTTCTCGGTCCCTTTAAGAGGTAGGAGTTAAACAAGCTTAGGTCTGCGGTGCCCAGGGGGGACCCCATCCAGCCCGCACTGAGTTTCATTCCTACCACCTTAGGAAAAAAAGTCATTATTTTGAGGCTTAGAAGTCATTTCTGCAATTCCCATAGAAAATCAACGGCGTCTCTAATTCAATTGTGTGGAGCGCATATCAGGTGGGTTTTCTCTGCCGGCTTAAGAGATACACGTGAAACTAAAGCCGATCCTGGGTGCCTAGGGTGCCTGTCATCCAATCCGCACTGAATTTCATTTCTAGCACATAGCCAAAAAATCGCCCCATTGACTTACATTGGAGTGCAGAAAAGGTCATTTTTTCTCGGTCCCTTTAAGAGGTAGGAGTTAAACAAGCTTAGGTCTGCGGTGCCCAGGGGGGACCCCATCCAGCCCACACTGAGTTTCATTCCTACCACCTTAGGAAAAAAAGTCATTATTTTGAGGCTTAGAAGTCATTTCTGCAATTCCCATAGAAAATCAATGGCGTCTCTATTCAATTGTGTGGAGCGCATATCAGGTGGATTTTCTCTGCCGGCTTAAGAGATACACGTGAAACTAAAGCTGATCCTGGGTGCCTAGGGTGCCTGTCATCCAATCCGCACTGAATTTCATTTCTAGCACATAGCCAAAAAATCGCCCCATTGACTTACATTGGAGTGCAGAAAAGGTCATTTTTTCTCGGTCCCTTTAAGAGGTAGGAGTTAAACAAGCTTAGGTCTGCGGTGCCCAGGGGGGACCCCATCCAGCCCGCACTGAGTTTCATTCCTACCACCTTAGGAAAAAAAGTCATTATTTTGAGGCTTAGAAGTCATTTCTGCAATTCCCATAGAAAATCAACGGCGTCTCTAATTCAATTGTGTGGAGCGCATATCAGGTGGGTTTTCTCTGCCGGCTTAAGAGATACACGTGAAACTAAAGCCGATCCTGGGTGCCTAGGGTGCCTGTCATCCAATCCGCACTGAATTTCATTTCTAGCACATAGCCAAAAAATCGCCCCATTGACTTACAGTGGAGTGCAGAAAAGGTCATTTTTTTCTCGGTCCCTTTAAGAGGTAGGAGTTAAACAAGCTTAGGTCTGCGGTGCCCAGGGGGGACCCCATCCAGCCCACACTGAGTTTCATTCCTACCACCTTAGGAAAAAAAGTCATTATTTTGAGGCTTAGAAGACATTTCTGCAATTCCCATAGAAAATCAATGGCGTCTCTATTCAATTGTGTGGAGCGCATATCAGGTGGATTTTCTCTGCCGGCTTAAGAGATACACGTGAAACTAAAGCCGATCCTGGGTGCCTAGGGTGCCTGTCATCCAATCCGCACTGAATTTCATTTCTAGCACATAGCCAAAAAATCGCCCCATTGACTTACATTGGAGTGCAGAAAAGGTCATTTTTTCTCGGTCCCTTTAAGAGGTAGGAGTTAAACAAGCTTAGGTCTGCGGTGCCCAGGGGGGACCCCATCCAGCCCGCACTGAGTTTCATTCCTACCACCTTAGGAAAAAAAGTCATTATTTTGAGGCTTAGAAGTCATTTCTGCAATTCCCATAGAAAATCAACGGCGTCTCTAATTCAATTGTGTGGAGCGCATATCAGGTGGGTTTTCTCTGCCGGCTTAAGAGATACACGTGAAACTAAAGCCGATCCTGGGTGCCTAGGGTGCCTGTCATCCAATCCGCACTGAATTTCATTTCTAGCACATAGCCAAAAAATCGCCCCATTGACTTACATTGGAGTGCAGAAAAGGTCATTTTTTCTCGGTCCCTTTAAGAGGTAGGAGTTAAACAAGCTTAGGTCTGCGGTGCCCAGGGGGGACCCCATCCAGCCCACACTGAGTTTCATTCCTACCACCTTAGGAAAAAAAGTCATTATTTTGAGGCTTAGAAGACATTTCTGCAATTCCCATAGAAAATCAATGGCGTCTCTATTCAATTGTGTGGAGCGCATATCAGGTGGATTTTCTCTGCCGGCTTAAGAGATACACGTGAAACTAAAGCCGATCCTGGGTGCCTAGGGTGCCTGTCATCCAATCCGCACTGAATTTCATTTCTAGCACATAGCCAAAAAATCGCCCCATTGACTTACATTGGAGTGCAGAAAAGGTCATTTTTTCTCGGTCCCTTTAAGAGGTAGGAGTTAAACAAGCTTAGGTCTGCGGTGCCCAGGGGGGACCCCATCCAGCCCGCACTGATTTTCATTCCTACCACCTTAGGAAAAAAAGTCATTATTTTGAGGCTTAGAAGTCATTTCTGCAATTCCCATAGAAAATCAACGGCGTCTCTAATTCAATTGTGTGGAGCGCATATCAGGTGGGTTTTCTCTGCCGGCTTAAGAGATACACGTGAAACTAAAGCCGATCCTGGGTGCCTAGGGTGCCTGTCATCCAATCCGCACTGAATTTCATTTCTAGCACATAGCCAAAAAATAGCCCCATTGACTTACATTGGAGTGCAGAAAAGGTCATTTTTTTCTCGGTCCCTTTAAGAGGTAGGAGTTAAACAAGCTTAGGTCTGCGGTGCCCAGGGGGGACCCCATCCAGCCCGCACTGAGTTTCATTCCTACCACCTTAGGAAAAAAAGTCATTATTTTGAGGCTTAGAAGTCATTTCTGCAATTCCCATAGAAAATCAATGGCGTCTCTATTCAATTGTGTGGAGCGCATATCAGGTGGATTTTCTCTGCCGGCTTAAGAGATACACGTGAAACTAAAGCCGATCCTGGGTGCCTAGGGTGCCTGTCATCCAATCCGCACTGAATTTCATTTCTAGCACATAGCCAAAAAATCGCCCCATTGACTTACATTGGAGTGCAGAAAATGTCATTTTTTCTCGGTCCCTTTAAGAGGTAGGAGTTAAACAAGCTTAGGTCTGCGGTGCCCAGGGGGGACCCCATCCAGCCCACACTGAGTTTCATTCCTACCACCTTAGGAAAAAAAGTCATTATTTTGAGGCTTAGAAGTCATTTCTGCAATTCCCATAGAAAATCAATGGCGTCTCTATTCAATTGTGTGGAGCGCATATCAGGTGGATTTTCTCTGCCGCCTTAAGAGATACACGTGAAACTAAAGCCGATCCTGGGTGCCTAGGGTGCCTGTCATCCAATCCGCACTGAATTTCATTTCTAGCACATAGCCAAAAAATCGCCCCATTGACTTACATTGGAGTGCAGAAAAGGTCATTTTTTCTCGGTCCCTTTAAGAGGTAGGAGTTAAACGAGCTTAGGTCTGCGGTGCCCAGGGGGGACCCCATCCAGCCCACACTGAGTTTCATTCCTACCACCTTAGGAAAAAAAGTCATTATTTTGAGGCTTAGAAGTCATTTCTGCAATTCCCATAGAAAATCAATGGCGTCTCTATTCAATTGTGTGGAGCGCATATCAGGTGGATTTTCTCTGCCGCCTTAAGAGATACACGTGAAACTAAAGCCGATCCTGGGTGCCTAGGGTGCCTGTCATCCAATCCGCACTGAATTTCATTTCTAGCACATAGCCAAAAAATCGCCCCATTGACTTACATTGGAGTGCAGAAAAGGTCATTTTTTCTCGGTCCCTTTAAGAGGTAGGAGTTAAACAAGCTTAGAGCTGCGGTGCCCAGGGGGGACCCCATCCAGCCCGCACTGAGTTTCATTCCTACCACCTTAGGAAAAAAAGTCATTATTTTGAGGCTTAGAAGTCATTTCTGCAATTCCCATAGAAAATCAACGGCGTCTCTATTCAATTGTGTGGAGCGCATATCAGGTGGGTTTTCTCTGCCGGCTTAAGAGATACACGTGAAACTAAAGCCGATCCTGGGTGCCTAGGGTGCCTGTCATCCAATCCGCACTGAATTTCATTTCTAGCACATAGCCAAAAAATCGCCCCATTGACTTACATTGGAGTGCAGAAAAGGTCATTTTTTCTCGGTCCCTTTAAGAGGTAGGAGTTAAACAAGCTTAGGTCTGCGGTGCCCAGGGGGGACCCCATCCAGCCCGCACTGAGTTTCATTCCTACCACCTTAGGAAAAAAAGTCATTATTTTGAGGCTTAGAAGTCATTTCTGCAATTCCCATAGAAAATCAACGGCGTCTCTAATTCAATTGTGTGAAGCGCATATCAGGTGGGTTTTCTCTGCCGGCTTAAGAGATAAACGTGAAACTAAAGCCGATCCTGGGTGCCTAGGGTGCCTGTCATCCAATCCGCACTGAATTTCATTTCTAGCACATAGCCAAAAAATCGCCCCATTGACTTACATTGGAGTGCAGAAAAGGTCATTTTTTCTCGGTCCCTTTAAGAGGTAGGAGTTAAACAAGCTTAGGTCTGCGGTGCCCAGGGGGGACCCCATCCAGCCCGCACTGAGTTTCATTCCTACCACCTTAGGAAAAAAAGTCATTATTTTGAGGCTTAGAAGTCATTTCTGCAATTCCCATAGAAAATCAACGGCGTCTCTAATTCAATTGTGTGGAGCGCATATCAGGTGGGTTTTCTCTGCCGGCTTAAGAGATACACGTGAAACTAAAGCCGATCCTGGGTGCCTAGGGTGCCTGTCATCCAATCCGCACTGAATTTAATTTCTAGCACATAGCCAAAAAATCGCCCCATTGACTTACATTGGAGTGCAGAAAAGGTCATTTTTTCTCGGTCCCTTTAAGAGGTAGGAGTTAAACAAGCTTAGGTCTGCGGTGCCCAGGGGGGACCCCATCCAGCCCGCACTGAGTTTCATTCCTACCACCTTAGGAAAAAAAGTCATTATTTTGAGGCTTAGAAGTCATTTCTGCAATTCCCATAGAAAATCAACGGCGTCTCTAATTCAATTGTGTGGAGCGCATATCAGGTGGGTTTTCTCTGCCGGCTTAAGAGATACACGTGAAACTAAAGCCGATCCTGGGTGCCTAGGGTGCCTGTCATCCAATCCGCACTGAATTTAATTTCTAGCACATAGCCAAAAAATCGCCCCATTGACTTACATTGGAGTGCAGAAAAGGTCATTTTTTCTCGGTCCCTTTAAGAGGTAGGAGTTAAACAAGCTTAGGTCTGCGGTGCCCAGGGGGGACCCCATCAAGCCCACACTGAGTTTCATTCCTATCACCTTAGGAAAAAAAGTCATTATTTTGAGGCTTAGAAGTCATTTCTGCAATTCCCATAGAAAATCAATGGCGTCTCTATTCAATTGTGTGGAGCGCATATCAGGTGGATTTTCTCTGCCGCCTTAAGAGATACACGTGAAACTAAAGCCGATCCTGGGTGCCTAGGGTGCCTGTCATCCAATCCGCACTGAATTTCATTTCTAGCACATAGCCAAAAAATCGCCCCATTGACTTACATTGGAGTGCAGAAAATGACTTCTAAGCCTCAAAATAATGACTTTTTTTCCTAAGGTGGTAGGAATGAAACTCAGTGTGGGCTGGATGGGGTCCCCCCTGGGCACCGCAGACCTAAGCTTGTTTAACTCCTACCTCTTAAAGGGACCGAGAAAAAATGACCTTTTCTGCACTCCAATGTAAGTCAATGGGGCGATTTTTTGGCTATGTGCTAGAAATGAAATTCAGTGCGGATTGGATGACAGGCACCCTAGGCACCCAGGATCGGCTTTAGTTTCACGTGTATCTCTTAAGGCGGCAGAGAAAATCCACCTGATATGCGCTCCACACAATTGAATAGAGACGCCATTGATTTTCTATGGGAATTGCAGAAATGACTTCTAAGCCTCAAAATAATGACTTTTTTTCCTAAGGTGGTAGGAATGAAACTCAGTGTGGGCTGGATGGGGTCCCCCCTGGGCACCGCAGACCTAAGCTTGTTTAACTCCTACCTCTTAAAGGGACCGAGAAAAAATGACCTTTTCTGCACTCCAATGTAAGTCAATGGGGCGATTTTTTGTCTATGTGCTAGAAATGAAATTCAGTGCGGATTGGATGACAGGCACCCTAGGCACCCAGGATCGGCTTTAGTTTCACGTGTATCTCTTAAGCCGGCAGAGAAAATCCACCTGATATGCGCTCCACACAATTGAATAGAGACGCCATTGATTTTCTATGGGAATTGCAGAAATGTCTTCTAAGCCTCAAAATAATGACTTTTTTTCCTAAGGTGGTAGGAATGAAACTCAGTGTGGGCTGGATGGGGTCCCCCCTGGGCACCGCAGACCTAAGCTTGTTTAACTCCTACCTCTTAAAGGGACCGAGAAAATAATGACCTTTTCTGCACTCCAATGTAAGTCAATGGGGCGATTTTTTGGCTATGTGCTAGAAATGAAATTCAGTGCGGATTGGATGACAGGCACCCTAGGCACCCAGGATCGGCTTTAGTTTCACGTGTATCTCTTAAGCCGGCAGAGAAAACCCACCTGATATGCGCTCCACACAATTGAATAGAGACGCCAGTTGATTTTCTATGGGAATTGCAGAAATGACTTCTAAGCCTCAAAATAATGACTTTTTTTCCTAAGGTGGTAGGAATGAAACTCAGTGTGGGCTGGATGGGGTCCCCCCTGGGCACCGCAGACCTAAGCTTGTTTAACTCCTACCTCTTAAAGGGACCGAGAAAAAATGACCTTTTCTGCACTCCAATGTAAGTCAATGGGGCAATTTTTTGGCTATGTGCTAGAAATGAAATTCAGTGCGGATTGGATGACAGGCACCCTAGGCACCCAGGATCGGCTTTAGTTTCACGTGTATCTCTTAAGCCGGCAGAGAAAATCCACCTGATATGCGCTCCACACAATTGAATAGAGACGCCATTGATTTTCTATGGGAATTGCAGAAATGACTTCTAAGCCTCAAAATAATGACTTTTTTTCCTAAGGTGGTAGGAATGAAACTCAGTGTGGGCTGGATGGGGTCCCCCCTGGGCACCGCAGACCTAAGCTTGTTTAACTCCTACCTCTTAAAGGGACCGAGAAAAAATGACCTTTTCTGCACTCCAATGTAAGTCAATGGGGCGATTTTTTGGCTATGTGCTAGAAATGAAATTCAGTGCGGATTGGATGACAGGCACCCTAGGCACCCAGGATCGGCTTTAGTTTCACTATGTATCTCTTAAGCCGGCAGAGAAAACCCACCTGATATGCGCTCCACACAATTGAATAGAGACGCCGTTGATTTTCTATGGGAATTGCAGAAATGACTTCTAAGCCTCAAAATAATGACTTTTTTTCCTAAGGTGGTAGGAATGAAACTCAGTGCGGGCTGGATGGGGTCCCCCCTGGGCACCGCAGACCTAAGCTTGTTTAACTCCTACCTCTTAAAGGGACCGAGAAAAAATGACCTTTTCTGCACTCCAATGTAAGTCAATGGGGCGATTTTTTGGCTATGTGCTAGAAATGAAATTCAGTGCGGATTGGATGACAGGCACCCTAGGCACCCAGGATCGGCTTTAGTTTCACGTGTATCTCTTAAGCCGGCAGAGAAAACCCACCTGATATGCGCTCCACACAATTGAATAGAGACGCCGTTGATTTTCTATGGGAATTGCAGAAATGACTTCTAAGCCTCAAAATAATGACTTTTTTTCCTAAGGTGGTAGGAATGAAACTCAGTGCGGGCTGGATGGGGTCCCCCCTGGGCACCGCAGACCTAAGCTTGTTTAACTCCTACCTCTTAAAGGGACCGAGAAAAAATGACCTTTTCTGCACTCCAATGTAAGTCAATGGGGCGATTTTTTGGCTATGTGCTAGAAATGAAATTCAGTGCGGATTGGATGACAGGCACCCTAGGCACCCAGGATCGGCTTTAGTTTCACGTGTATCTCTTAAGCCGGCAGAGAAAATCCCACCTGATATGCGCTCCACACAATTGAATAGAGACGCCGTTGATTTTCTATGGGAATTGCAGAAATGACTTCTAAGCCTCAAAATAATGACTTTTTTTCCTAAGGTGGTAGGAATGAAACTCAGTGCGGGCTGGATGGGGTCCCCCCTGGGCACCGCAGACCTAAGCTTGTTTAACTCCTACCTCTTAAAGGGACCGAGAAAAAATGACCTTTTCTGCACTCCAATGTAAGTCAATGGGGCGATTTTTTGGCTATGTGCTAGAAATGAAATTCAGTGCGGATTGGATGACAGGCACCCTAGGCACCCAGGATCGGCTTTAGTTTCACGTGTATCTCTTAAGGCGGCAGAGAAAATCCACCTGATATGCGCTCCACACAATTGAATAGAGACGCCATTGATTTTCTATGGGAATTGCAGAAATGACTTCTAAGCCTCAAAATAATGACTTTTTTTCCTAAGGTGGTAGGAATGAAACTCAGTGTGGGCTGGATGGGGTCCCCCCTGGGCACCGCAGACCTAAGCTTGTTTAACTCCTACCTCTTAAAGGGACCGAGAAAAAATGACCTTTTCTGCACTCCAATGTAAGTCAATGGGGCGATTTTTTGGCTATGTGCTAGAAATGAAATTCAGTGCGGATTGGATGACAGGCACCCTAGGCACCCAGGATCGGCTTTAGTTTCACGTGTATCTCTTAAGCCGGCAGAGAAAATCCACCTGATATGCGCTCCACACAATTGAATAGAGACGCCGTTGATTTTCTATGGGAATTGCAGAAATGTCTTCTAAGCCTCAAAATAATGACTTTTTTTCCTAAGGTGGTAGGAATGAAACTCAGTGTGGGCTGGATGGGGTCCCCCCTGGGCACCGCAGACCTAAGCTTGTTTAACTCCTACCTCTTAAAGGGACCGAGAAAAAATGACCTTTTCTGCACTCCAATGTAAGTCAATGGGGCGATTTTTTGGCTATGTGCTAGAAATGAAATTCAGTGCGGATTGGATGACAGGCACCCTAGGCACCCAGGATCGGCTTTAGTTTCACGTGTATCTCTTAAGCCGGCAGAGAAAATCCACCTGATATGCGCTCCACACAATTGAATAGAGACGCCATTTGATTTTCTATGGGAATTGCAGAAATGTCTTCTAAGCCTCAAAATAATGACTTTTTTTCCTAAGGTGGTAGGAATGAAACTCAGTGTGGGCTGGATGGGGTCCCCCCTGGGCACCGCAGACCTAAGCTTGTTTAACTCCTACCTCTTAAAGGGACCGAGAAAAAATGACCTTTTCTGCACTCCAATGTAAGTCAATGGGGCGATTTTTTGGCTATGTGCTAGAAATGAAATTCAGTGCGGATTGGATGACAGGCACCCTAGGCACCCAGGATCGGCTTTAGTTTCACGTGTATCTCTTAAGCCGGCAGAGAAAATCCACCTGATATGCGCTCCACACAATTGAATAGAGACGCCATTGATTTTCTATGGGAATTGCAGAAATGTCTTCTAAGCCTCAAAATAATGACTTTTTTTCCTAAGGTGGTAGGAATGAAACTCAGTGTGGGCTGGATGGGGTCCCCCCTGGGCACCGCAGACCTAAGCTTGTTTAACTCCTACCTCTTAAAGGGACCGAGAAAATAATGACCTTTTCTGCACTCCAATGTAAGTCAATGGGGCGATTTTTTGGCTATGTGCTAGAAATGAAATTCAGTGCGGATTGGATGACAGGCACCCTAGGCACCCAGGATCGGCTTTAGTTTCACGTGTATCTCTTAAGCCGGCAGAGAAAATCCACCTGATATGCGCTCCACACAATTGAATAGAGACGCCATTGATTTTCTATGGGAATTGCAGAAATGACTTCTAAGCCTCAAAATAATGACTTTTTTTCCTAAGGTGGTAGGAATGAAACTCAGTGCGGGCTGGATGGGGTCCCCCCTGGGCACCGCAGACCTAAGCTTGTTTAACTCCTACCTCTTAAAGGGACCGAGAAAAAATGACCTTTTCTGCACTCCAATGTAAGTCAATGGGGCGATTTTTTGGCTATGTGCTAGAAATGAAATTCAGTGCGGATTGGATGACAGGCACCCTAGGCACCCAGGATCGGCTTTAGTTTCACGTGTATCTCTTAAGCCGGCAGAGAAAACCCACCTGATATGCGCTCCACACAATTGAATAGAGACGCCGTTGATTTTCTATGGGAATTGCAGAAATGACTTCTAAGCCTCAAAATAATGACTTTTTTTCCTAAGGTGGTAGGAATGAAACTCAGTGCGGGCTGGATGGGGTCCCCCCTGGGCACCGCAGACCTAAGCTTGTTTAACTCCTACCTCTTAAAGGGACCGAGAAAAAATGACCTTTTCTGCACTCCAATGTAAGTCAATGGGGCGATTTTTTGGCTATGTGCTAGAAATGAAATTCAGTGCGGATTGGATGACAGGCACCCTAGGCACCCAGGATCGGCTTTAGTTTCACGTGTATCTCTTAAGCCGGCAGAGAAAACCCACCTGATATGCGCTCCACACAATTGAATTAGAGACGCCGTTGATTTTCTATGGGAATTGCAGAAATGACTTCTAAGCCTCAAAATAATGACTTTTTTTCCTAAGGTGGTAGGAATGAAACTCAGTGCGGGCTGGATGGGGTCCCCCCTGGGCACCGCAGACCTAAGCTTGTTTAACTCCTACCTCTTAAAGGGACCGAGAAAAAATGACCTTTTCTGCACTCCAATGTAAGTCAATGGGGCGATTTTTTGGCTATGTGCTAGAAATGAAATTCAGTGCGGATTGGATGACAGGCACCCTAGGCACCCAGGATCGGCTTTAGTTTCATGTGTATCTCTTAAGCCGGCAGAGAAAACCCACCTGATATGCGCTCCACACAATTGAATAGAGACGCCGTTGATTTTCTATGGGAAGTGCAGAAATGACTTCTAAGCCTCAAAATAATGACTTTTTTTCCTAAGGTGGTAGGAATGAAACTCAGTGCGGGCTGGATGGGGTCCCCCCTGGGCACCGCAGACCTAAGCTTGTTTAACTCCTACCTCTTAAAGGGACCGAGAAAAAATGACCTTTTCTGCACTCCAATGTAAGTCAATGGGGCGATTTTTTGGCTATGTGCTAGAAATGAAATTCAGTGCGGATTGGATGACAGGCACCCTAGGCACCCAGGATCGGCTTTAGTTTCACGTGTATCTCTTAAGCCGGCAGAGAAAACCCACCTGATATGCGCTCCACACAATTGAATAGAGACGCCGTTGATTTTCTATGGGAATTGCAGAAATGACTTCTAAGCCTCAAAATAATGACTTTTTTTCCTAAGGTGGTAGGAATGAAACTCAGTGCGGGCTGGATGGGGTCCCCCCTGGGCACCGCAGACCTAAGCTTGTTTAACTCCTACCTCTTAAAGGGACCGAGAAAAAATGACCTTTTCTGCACTCCAATGTAAGTCAATGGGGCGATTTTTTGGCTATGTGCTAGAAATGAAATTCAGTGCGGATTGGATGACAGGCACCCTAGGCACCCAGGATCGGCTTTAGTTTCACGTGTATCTCTTAAGCCGGCAGAGAAAATCCACCTGATATGCGCTCCACACAATTGAATAGAGACGCCATTGATTTTCTATGGGAATTGCAGAAATGACTTCTAAGCCTCAAAATAATGACTTTTTTTCCTAAGGTGGTAGGAATGAAACTCAGTGTGGGCTGGATGGGGTCCCCCCTGGGCACCGCAGACCTAAGCTTGTTTAACTCCTACCTCTTAAAGGGACCGAGAAAAAATGACCTTTTCTGCACTCCAATGTAAGTCAATGGGGCGATTTTTTGGCTATGTGCTAGAAATGAAATTCAGTGCGGATTGGATGACAGGCACCCTAGGCACCCAGGATCGGCTTTAGTTTCACGTGTATCTCTTAAGGCGGCAGAGAAAATCCACCTGATATGCGCTCCACACAATTGAATAGAGACGCCATTGATTTTCTATGGGAATTGCAGAAATGACTTCTAAGCCTCAAAATAATGACTTTTTTTCCTAAGGTGGTAGGAATGAAACTCAGTGTGGGCTGGATGGGGTCCCCCCTGGGCACCGCAGACCTAAGCTTGTTTAACTCCTACCTCTTAAAGGGACCGAGAAAAAATGACCTTTTCTGCACTCCAATGTAAGTCAATGGGGCGATTTTTTGGCTATGTGCTAGAAATGAAATTCAGTGCGGATTGGATGACAGGCACCCTAGGCACCCAGGATCGGCTTTAGTTTCACGTGTATCTCTTAAGCCGGCAGAGAAAATCCACCTGATATGCGCTCCACACAATTGAATAGAGACGCCGTAGGAATTTTGATACTTACCTAACGGGAAATTCCTGTTCTTGAAGTCCGTAGGCGGCACACCATGGGTTAAGTCTAGGATCCCGAGTGCAAGGCAGAAGAGACATGCTCAGCAGTATCCAATCAAAAAAGGACACATGGTATAAGAGGCCGGATCAACCACACCAACACAGAGTTCGTATGCAGCAGTATATTTAATAAGGGAGGGTGTGTTGTGCCGCCTACGGACTTCAAGAACAGGAATTTACCGTTAGGTAAGTATCAAAATTCCTACGTTATTGCAGTCCTAAGGCGGCACACCATGGGACATACACAGCAGTGTAAAGCACACACGGGTGGGAATTAATCCAATACTTAGACACTTAGTACTTTTCTGCTTAAGGCTGCTTTTTTAGGGATAAAAATCCCGTAGAAGGAGGTAAAAAAGGTCAAGCTTTTCTTAAACATGAAGCAGCTCTCAGCCCTCTTGAAGAACGATCTTGAAATCCAGGCCAGTCAACTGACATGGCCCTGCTGAATAAGCTGTAGTCCCATCTAGAGCTTGAGGAATAAGAAGTGAACCAGCCATAAGCACTATTTGGAGATTATATTTCTTGAGGCTGTGAAGTTCTCCTTTTCCCGCAGAAACAAATAACCAGGTTTCCCAGAAGTAGCACTTCTATCATCCAGGGGATTGATTGAAGCATCTGAAGAAGCGTCTGAAGGAGGAAAGATAATCCTTGAACCATGGCTAATTGTTAATTTAAGCCAACTTGGAGGAGAAAGATTGGAAGCCAACCATCTTCTGAAACAGAACGGGCTAAAGACACACAGAGACCTTTTGGAGATTTTCCAATTGTCTGCTGTAGTCCAAAGCAATCTATCGTGTTAAGCTAAAAAGCTCCAAAGCCTCCCCATATTCTCAGCCGGAAAGATCCCGGCGAGATAGGGGGCTGAACCAAAACCATCCTAGGAGGGGCGTTCCAGGCTGAGGCGAGTGCTTCGTCCAAACTAAAGATATTTTGGACTTGAAAACCAGATGTCTGGTATGTTACTTCCCTTCTTCGTACAAATAAACAGCAGAGTTATAAGCTGGAACTGAAACCATATATCCCTGGTAAAATGATTTAACAAAATAGTCAGGTATCAAGGGTCCCCTTGACCGCCTGTACGGGTCCGGAGAACACGCCCTGTGAATATAGATAGCTTAAAAAAAATGGAAAGGAGTGTATGAATAACACACATGAGCATACTGTACAACAGACGGCATACTATAAGGGTAGAACGGAACCTCCGAGCCGGTTTGTCAGAAATGACAAGTTTCTGTATAGCTAAGAGTTGTTCCTTGGATACTAGAATCTATTGGAGAGGCTGTACACAAGGTAGGCAAAAAAAGAGAAACCAGATAGTTACTCACTTATTAGGAGGACGCTGTCCAACATCAGGGATTATGTCATTCTATGGCAGCCGGACCACACCAAAGGGAAGGGAAAGAGCTGCACTCTCGGTTCCCGGATTCTCTCCTCTTCCTCAGCGGTAGTCGGATTCAGAGAGGAGAACTTCAAAAGCCAGGGAACCCCCGGCTGAATACATACCAAAGTATCAGGACACACCGTTCCCGCAATATCCATAGAATGGTGCTCTTGGAAAAAGAGCCATTGATAGGGCTGGTGTAATCTGTGATTCCTCCTGCTACGTTCTGGCAGGAGAATAAATCTGAAAACAACAACTCCTAGAAAAACAGCCAGCATCAAAAAAAAAACAATATACATAGTCTCCTTGGAATGTCGGTATTAACAATACTAGGAGGCTTCCCTGTAAAGCCGTGGAGAAGGAGAATCGCCTAAAAAAAAGGTTCTCCCCGCTAGCTAGGAGTAGACTGCCGCAGGGAAAGACATTGAGACAATTCTTCCTAGCCGCATAAAGAAAAACACACCGAACAGGTTAGATGACAAAAAGTAATACATCCCAGATCCCATAAACGGGGATAATGTGGAAAACACATACAGTAAACATTTATCATGACTAATGGTCAATGATATGAGCTAGGCTTGCATCGCAAGGTATCCCATCGAGGCTGTGATGATCCTAAACAGGGTAGACAGTCATTTATGTGTGTAATGCAACCCAAGTCTTGAATTGTGGGGCTACCATCACAGACAGGGATTAGTATCCTACTTACGAGACTCCTAGAGTGTAGCTCACTAAGCTCAGGTAACAAAAAAATTTTTTTTTTTTTTTTTTTTTAGCAGGCAAGCAGATAATTTAAAGTCTCATAACAAGAGACTAATGTGCCGGAAATATTACTTACATTATTGAGAGAGTGGCGATGTAGCGACCAGCAGGATAACGAGCAGCCGCCTTCTGGATATACTGTTTCCGGATCAGCCATATCCACTATAGTGCAGAGTATGCTACGCAAAACCTGGACGTGAGGTGGCGGCGGTAACAGAGGAGAACTGGTACTGATAATTCCAGTAGCAGGATGTCAGTAAGTCGTGCGGTTTCACAGTTCAGTCCGGGGTCCACCGTTTAGTCGGACTAGCGATACACAGCCCCAACATCCCCCAGGGTCCCTCTTCCAAAGTCTCAGCTGTAGTAGTGACACACAGCCAAATCCTTTATCGGATTTCCTCTCAGTCCTAATAAAGAAACATCCTGCAAAAAAGGATGAAAGACAGAGGGGATAATGAGGTACTTACCATAGAGCTAAGTATATAGATCATCACTGATAGCTTGAAGCCATTATAGGGCGAGCAAGGCCCACTGTTCACTTTGTACGCACAGCAAAGTTGTGCTTCTGGAAGCCAGTTCCTCGTGCTTTTCAAATGGCGGGAACTCTCCCGTGGAACAGGTATTGACTTCCTGGCGCACTCCCCCCTAAAAAAGAGCTTTTTTACCCTTCTCCCTGAAAAAACGGGGTGCAGGTAACGAGAAAGTACACACAGAAAACACATTTTCCAGTACTTAGCTTTAGAGGCATAATGGCCGCCGCTCCCGACTTCCGAGACTCCGGCTCCTCGTGTCTCCGTCAGCGGGGAAAATTTCAGCATGGCAGAGAACACCTCCTTGTGCGTTAATCTGCAGGTGGACTGTGATGGCGCTCAGACACCAGCTGCACGTGCATTTAGTCGTCCGCTGAAAAGTCAGAGTGGCTAATTTTTGCGCCAGAAGTTTAAACTCTGCATCCAATAAAGAGGATTGTAGCATGGAAGTATCAGACCTGCCCCCAGTAGACATAGTTGCATACACAAATAATGTGTGATAGTGACGGGAATAAAAACACCGTCATCCAAGAGCATGATAGGTAAACAATAACATGTACCCTGTGTGATCTGGATGCATGCAGGTCTGAATCCGTTCATCGAGTAGGGGACGGCAAAGACAGGGAAACAAATCCTGCGTCATCCGAATGCAAGCAGGTCTGACAACCGATCGTCCAAAGGAGGATGGTGCAGATCAGGATAAATAAGAGTTGGGAGAACCATAGATTATAGTTCTGATTGTTATCCTGATGTCTTTCAGGGCGAGACCGAGACTGTAAACTGCAGAGTGGTCACCAAGTCTGTCACGCGTTGTGTCCACAACACTGTTCAAGCAAATCCATCAGTTCAGGCAATCTCCGCAGAATGATCCTCATGGAAGAAACTGATGATAGGGCTGTCAAAATCTGTGACTCCTCCTGCTGATGTATCCTTTGGCAGGAGAGTTCATTCTGAAACAGAAAATAGAAACAGAAACAGCCAGAGCAACAGAAAGGGATATATATGCGAGTACGATAAAGGGCACAAAATGTTAAACAACCCAGTGAACAAACCCCCAGAACTACCGCAGAAGGGGAAAGGCATATGACTTGACTACTCCACTCATCAGGGTGCAGACAATACAGAACCCTCCCATCTGCTATAGTGTAAGATGGGAGTGGAAGCAGAAACATAACACAGGGGGAAAAACTCTTATACGAACACAAAAATAGAGTATAATAGTATCAGTATAATAAATCAGTACAACTGGTGGAAATATCCCCGAGTTGCAGAAAAAAATTCCAATTCCCCCTATGTGTTCACAGCAAAATAGCAGATTAGAACAGTGATCTCCCAATATATAACAGCTAGGGGATTCCCCTCAGAGTTAGAGGAGAGAGAGAGAGCAGACAAAATGCTCCAAACTCAACACAAAGTATAAACCACGCCCTAGGGGCGTGGCTGCTGGGGAAGGATGAATGACATAGAGACTACTCTCCCAGCAGAGCTCAGTGATACACAGAGATCTCCCAATGAAAAGTTAGCATGATGGGAGTGAGAGTAGTAAAACAAGCTCATCATCAAACACAGTTACAGAATCATATATATACCGCTGTAACCCTTGCTAACTCTGATCAACTGATAAGGAGGGGAAAACAGAAATAATAAATAAAAACCCTCAGGTAATTTCCCCATAAGCTACGCAGCAAAAGGGCGCGCACATAACGCCTGCTGTCAGCACCTACTCTTTAGCTGAAAAAAGGAAGGCACAGAGACCGGGATGCCGATGCAGAGCCCGTAATTTAGGCACCAACTACCTAAATGAGGAGGCCGGTAATTACCGTTGCATGATGTGTGACAGACGGAAACATACACACCCTCTATTTCAGCATGACAGGCGATAGCGGAAAGGGTATTCAGTGTGGCAGGAAGCTCCCAGCACGCTGGAACGCAGGTGGACCGCACGCCGGCACCTCGTGCATAGAGTGGCGGGGGAATTCAGCACGGGCGTCTTTGGCGCCAAAATTCAAGATTACCAACCTGCCCCCATATTGGCAATGCCAGAAATCACCCTAACACGGCTAAGTGAATAATAAACGGGAAAACACCACCATCAGATAACCTGATAGGTGTTATACACTCACCATGTCCCGCGGCATGTAGGTCCTCCCAGAGGACGTAGTAGGTAGACAGGAGCCATGCATCAAATGAATGTATGGTGGTCCGTACCTTAGGTCCTCCGCATATCAGGTCATCTGCATGTCAGGTCATCACCGGGAGGACTTGTCCCGCGGCATGTAGGTCCTGTCCCATTCATCCCCAGAGGACGGAGTAGGTAGACAGGAACCATGCATCAAATGAATGTATGGTGGTCCGCACATTAGGTCCTCCGCATATCGGGTCATCTGCATGTCAGGTCATCACCGGGAGGACTTGTCCCGCGGCATGTAGGTCCTGTCCCATTCATCCCCAGAGGACGGAGTAGGTAGACAGGAACCATGCATCAAATGAATGTATGGTGGTCCGCACATTAGGTCCTCCGCATATCAGGTCATCTGCAGGTCAGGTCATCTCCGGGAGGACTGTGCGGACAGGGATCGAAAAAGAGATTGGAGAACCATATATTATAGTCCTGAGTCCAACTCTAGATCCCATCCAGGGCATGACAGATCAAGGCAAACTGCAACACTGTAGCCTGGTCTCCAAGTCTGAAACATGCGTTGTGCCAGCAAACACTGCTCAGGCAAATCTGAAAAAAACACAAAGAAACAAGTGTAAATTAAGTGCAAAAACACATAATTGTCTCTTCCTACTTGCAGAAGGAAAAAAACTCTGTGTTGGTGTGGTTGATCCGGCCTCTTATACCATGTGTCCTTTTTTGATTGGATACTGCTGAGCATGTCTCTTCTGCCTTGCACTCGGGATCCTAGACTTAACCCATGGTGTGCCGCCTTAGGACTGCAAGAACGTTGATTTTCTATGGGAATTGCAGAAATGTACTTCTAAGCCTCAAAATAATGACTTTTTTTCCTAAGGTGGTAGGAATGAAACTCAGTGTGGGCTGGATGGGGTCCCCCCTGGGCACCGCAGACCTAAGCTTGTTTAACTCCTACCTCTTAAAGGGACCGAGAAAAAATGACCTTTTCTGCACTCCAATGTAAGTCAATGGGGCGATTTTTTGGCTATGTGCTAGAAATGAAATTCAGTGCGGATTGGATGACAGGCACCCTAGGCACCCAGGATCGGCTTTAGTTTCACGTGTATCTCTTAAGGCGGCAGAGAAAATCCACCTGATATGCGCTCCACACAATTGAATAGAGACGCCATTGATTTTCTATGGGAATTGCAGAAATGACTTCTAAGCCTCAAAATAATGACTTTTTTTCCTAAGGTGGTAGGAATGAAACTCAGTGTGGGCTGGATGGGGTCCCCCCTGGGCACCGCAGACCTAAGCTTGTTTAACTCCTACCTCTTAAAGGGACCGAGAAAAAATGACCTTTTCTGCACTCCAATGTAAGTCAATGGGGCGATTTTTTGGCTATGTGCTAGAAATGAAATTCAGTGCGGATTGGATGACAGGCACCCTAGGCACCCAGGATCGGCTTTAGTTTCACGTGTATCTCTTAAGCCGGCAGAGAAAAACCACCTGATATGCGCTCCACACAATTGAATAGAGACGCCATTGATTTTCTATGGGAATTGCAGAAATGTATTCTAAGCCTCAAAATAATGACTTTTTTTCCTAAGGTGGTAGGAATGAAACTCAGTGTGGGCTGGATGGGGTCCCCCCTGGGCACCGCAGACCTAAGCTTGTTTAACTCCTACCTCTTAAAGGGACCGAGAAAATAATGACCTTTTCTGCACTCCAATGTAAGTCAATGGGGCGATTTTTTGGCTATGTGCTAGAAATGAAATTCAGTGCGGATTGGATGACAGGCACCCTAGGCACCCAGGATCGGCTTTAGTTTCACGTGTATCTCTTAAGCCGGCAGAGAAAACCCACCTGATATGCGCTCCTACACAATTGAATTAGAGACGCCGTTGATTTTCTATGGGAATTGCAGAAATGACTTCTAAGCCTCAAAATAATGACTTTTTTTCCTAAGGTGGTAGGAATGAAACTCTGTGCGGGCTGGATGGGGTCCCCCCTGGGCACCGCAGACCTAAGCTTGTTTAACTCCTACCTCTTAAAGGGACCGAGAAAAAATGACCTTTTCTGCACTCCAATGTAAGTCAATGGGGCGATTTTTTGGCTATGTGCTAGAAATGAAATTCAGTGCGGATTGGATGACAGGCACCCTAGGCACCCAGGATCGGCTTTAGTTTCACGTGTATCTCTTAAGCCGGCAGAGAAAATCCACCTGATATGCGCTCCACACAATTGAATAGAGACGCCATTGATTTTCTATGGGAATTGCAGAAATGACTTCTAAGCCTCAAAATAATGACTTTTTTTCCTAAGGTGGTAGGAATGAAACTCAGTGTGGGCTGGATGGGGTCCCCCCTGGGCACCGCAGACCTAAGCTTGTTTAACTCCTACCTCTTAAAGGGACCGATAAAAAATGACCTTTTCTGCACTCCAATGTAAGTCAATGGGGCGATTTTTTGGCTATGTGCTAGAAATGAAATTCAGTGCGGATTGGATGACAGGCACCCTAGGCACCCAGGATCGGCTTTAGTTTCACGTGTATCTCTTAAGCCGGCAGAGAAAACCCACCTGATATGCGCTCCACACAATTGAATTAGAGACGCCGTTGATTTTCTATGGGAATTGCAGAAATGACTTCTAAGCCTCAAAATAATGACTTTTTTTCCTAAGGTGGTAGGAATGAAACTCAGTGCGGGCTGGATGGGGTCCCCCCTGGGCACCGCAGACCTAAGCTTGTTTAACTCCTACCTCTTAAAGGGACCGAGAAAAAATGACCTTTTCTGCACTCCAATGTAAGTCAATGGGGCGATTTTTTGGCTATGTGCTAGAAATGAAATTCAGTGCGGATTGGATGACAGGCACCCTAGGCACCCAGGATCGGCTTTAGTTTCACGTGTATCTCTTAAGGCGGCAGAGAAAATCCACCTGATATGCGCTCCACACAATTGAATAGAGACGCCATTGATTTTCTATGGGAATTGCAGAAATGACTTCTAAGCCTCAAAATAATGACTTTTTTTCCTAAGGTGGTAGGAATGAAACTCAGTGTGGGCTGGATGGGGTCCCCCCTGGGCACCGCAGACCTAAGCTTGTTTAACTCCTACCTCTTAAAGGGACCTAGAAAAAATGACCTTTTCTGCACTCCAATGTAAGTCAATGGGGCGATTTTTTGGCTATGTGCTAGAAATGAAATTCAGTGCGGATTGGATGACAGGCACCCTAGGCACCCAGGATCGGCTTTAGTTTCACGTGTATCTCTTAAGCCGGCAGAGAAAGCCCACCTGATATGCGCTCCACACAATTGAATTAGAGACGCCGTTGATTTTCTAAGGGAATTGCAGAAATGACTTCTAAGCCTCAAAATAATGACTTTTTTTCCTAAGGTGGTAGGAATGAAACTCAGTGCGGGCTGGATGGGGTCCCCCCTGGGCACCGCAGACCTAAGCTTGTTTAACTCCTACCTCTTAAAGGGACCGAGAAAAAATGACCTTTTCTGCACTCCAATGTAAGTCAATGGGGCGATTTTTTGGCTATGTGCTAGAAATGAAATTCAGTGCGGATTGGATGACAGGCACCCTAGGCACCCAGGATCGGCTTTAGTTTCATGTGTATCTCTTAAGCCGGCAGAGAAAACCCACCTGATATGCGCTCCACACAATTGAATAGAGACGCCGTTGATTTTCTATGGGAATTGCAGAAATGACTTCTAAGCCTCAAAATAATGACTTTTTTTCCTAAGGTGGTAGGAATGAAACTCAGTGCGGGCTGGATGGGGTCCCCCCTGGGCACCGCAGCTCTAAGCTTTTTTAACTCCTACCTCTTAAAGCAGGGGTGGGGAACCTCCGGCCCGCGGGCCGCATCCGGCCCCTGACACCTCCGGATGTGGCCCGCGGCTCCCCTGTGACATGCGCCGCTCTGGAGGAGAAGGAGCCGACACACACGGCATCCTCCTGTGTCTGTGACAGCTGCCAGGAGGATGCTGTGAGTACCGGCTCCTTCCCCTCAGAGCGGTGCACATCTTCTGTCTCCTGCCCTCCTGTGACGTGCGCCGCGCTGGTGAGGCAGGAGCTGGCACAGACACAGGAAGATGTGTTGTATGCCGGCTCCTGCCTCACCAGCGCGGCGCAGAGCGGCGCACGTCTTCTGACTCCTGCGGGCCGCGCGCGATGACGTCATTTCATCGCGCGCCGCCTGCAGGAGAAGACCTGCACAGAAGAGAGGAGGGAGAAGAGGACCTGGACAGCGTGGGAGCGGAGGAAAGGTGAGTGGGATGTTTATTTTTTTCATTTGGGGCAGACACTGGGGGTTAACTAGGCCACCAGGGACATGACTGAGGGGTTAACTAGGCCACCAGGGACATGACTGAGGGGTTAACTAGGCCACCAGGGACATGACTGAGGGGTTAACTAGGCCACCAGGGACATGACTGAGGGGTTAACTAGGCCACCAGGGACATGACTGAGGGGTTAACTAGGCCACCAGGGACATGACTGAGGGGTTAACTAGGCCACCAGGGACATGACTGAGGGGTTAACTAGGCCACCAGGGACATGACTGAGGGGTTAACTAGGCCACCAGGGACATGACTGAGGGGTTAACTAGGCCACCAGGGACATGACTGAGGGGTTAACTAGGCCACCAGGGACATGACTGAGGGGTTAACTAGGCCACCAGGGACATGACTGAGGGGTTAACTAGGCCACCAGGGACATGACTGAGGGGTTAACTAGGCCACCAGGGACATGACTGAGGGGTTAACTAGGCCACCAGGGACATGACTGAGGGGTTAACTAGGCCACCAGGGACATGACTGAGGGGTTAACTAGGCCACCAGGGACATGACTGAGGGGTTAACTAGGCCACCAGGGACATGACTGAGGGGTTAACTAGGCCACCAGGGACATGACTGAGGGGTTAACTAGGCCACCAGGGACATGACTGAGGGGTTAACTAGGCTACCAGGGACATGACTGGGGGGGTTAACTAGGCTACCAGGGACATGACTGGGGGGGTTAACTAGGCCACCAGGGACATGGCTGGGGGGTTAACTAGGCTACCAGGGGCATCACTAAGGATTCAAATCAGGTACAAGGGGCATCACAGAGGGTTAACTACAATAGCAGGGGCATTAGGGGAACAATACTTTGCTTTGTTCGGGTGCTGCAAACCCCCGCTACTAACTGCCGCGCACGGTATAACATTGAGTGCGGCCCTCGAATGATTTTATTAAGGCCCGACCGGCCCTCGACATGGAAAAGGTTCCCCACCCCTGTCTTAAAGGGACCGAGAAAAAATGACCTTTTCTGCACTCCAATGTAAGTCAATGGGGCGATTTTTTGGCTATGTGCTAGAAATGAAATTCAGTGCGGATTGGATGACAGGCACCCTAGGCACCCAGGATCGGCTTTAGTTTCACGTGTATCTCTTAAGGCGGCAGAGAAAATCCACCTGATATGCGCTCCACACAATTGAATAGAGACGCCATTGATTTTCTATGGGAATTGCAGAAATGACTTCTAAGCCTCAAAATAATGACTTTTTTTCCTAAGGTGGTAGGAATGAAACTCAGTGTGGGCTGGATGGGGTCCCCCCTGGGCACCGCAGACCTAAGCTTGTTTAACTCCTACCTCTTAAAGGGACCGAGAAAAAATGACCTTTTCTGCACTCCAATGTAAGTCAATGGGGCGATTTTTTTGGCTATGTGCTAGAAATGAAATTCAGTGCGGATTGGATGACAGGCACCCTAGGCACCCAGGATCGGCTTTAGTTTCACGTGTATCTCTTAAGCCGGCAGAGAAAACCCACCTGATATGCGCTCCACACAATTGAATTAGAGACGCCGTTGATTTTCTATGGGAATTGCAGAAATGACTTCTAAGCCTCAAAATAATGACTTTTTTTCCTAAGGTGGTAGGAATGAAACTCAGTGCGGGCTGGATGGGGTCCCCCCTGGGCACCGCAGACCTAAGCTTGTTTAACTCCTACCTCTTAAAGGGACCGAGAAAAAATGACCTTTTCTGCACTCCAATGTAAGTCAATGGGGCGATTTTTTGGCTATGTGCTAGAAATGAAATTCAGTGCGGATTGGATGACAGGCACCCTAGGCACCCAGGATCGGCTTTAGTTTCACGTGTATCTCTTAAGCCGGCAGAGAAAACCCACCTGATATGCGCTCCACACAATTGAATAGAGACGCCGTTGATTTTCTATGGGAATTGCAGAAATGACTTCTAAGCCTCAAAATAATGACTTTTTTTCCTAAGGTGGTAGGAATGAAACTCAGTGCGGGCTGGATGGGGTCCCCCCTGGGCACCGCAGACCTAAGCTTGTTTAACTCCTACCTCTTAAAGGGACCGAGAAAAAATGACCTTTTCTGCACTCCAATGTAAGTCAATGGGGCGATTTTTTGGCTATGTGCTAGAAATGAAATTCAGTGCGGATTGGATGACAGGCACCCTAGGCACCCAGGATCGGCTTTAGTTTCACGTGTATCTCTTAAGGCCGGCAGAGAAAATCCACCTGATATGCGCTCCACACAATTGAATAGAGACGCCATTGATTTTCTATGGGAATTGCAGAAATGACTTCTAAGCCTCAAAATAATGACTTTTTTTCCTAAGGTGGTAGGAATGAAACTCAGTGTGGGCTGGATGGGGTCCCCCCTGGGCACCGCAGACCTAAGCTTGTTTAACTCCTACCTCTTAAAGGGACCGAGAAAAAATGACCTTTTCTGCACTCCAATGTAAGTCAATGGGGCGATTTTTTGGCTATGTGCTAGAAATGAAATTCAGTGCGGATTGGATGACAGGCACCCTAGGCACCCAGGATCGGCTTTAGTTTCACGTGTATCTCTTAAGCCGGCAGAGAAAATCCACCTGATATGCGCTCCACACAATTGAATAGAGACGCCATTGATTTTCTATGGGAATTGCAGAAATGACTTCTAAGCCTCAAAATAATGACTTTTTTTCCTAAGGTGGTAGGAATGAAACTCAGTGCGGGCTGGATGGGGTCCCCCCTGGGCACCGCAGACCTAAGCTTGTTTAACTCCTACCTCTTAAAGGGACCGAGAAAAAATGACCTTTTCTGCACTCCAATGTAAGTCAATGGGGCGATTTTTTGGCTATGTGCTAGAAATGAAATTCAGTGCGGATTGGATGACAGGCACCCTAGGCACCCAGGATCGGCTTTAGTTTCACGTGTATCTCTTAAGCCGGCAGAGAAAATCCACCTGATATGCGCTCCACACAATTGAATAGAGACGCCATTGATTTTCTATGGGAATTGCAGAAATGACTTCTAAGCCTCAAAATAATGACTTTTTTTCCTAAGGTGGTAGGAATGAAACTCAGTGCGGGCTGGATGGGGTCCCCCCTGGGCACCGCAGACCTAAGCTTGTTTAACTCCTACCTCTTAAAGGGACCGAGAAAAAATGACCTTTTCTGCACTCCAATGTAAGTCAATGGGGCGATTTTTTGGCTATGTGCTAGAAATGAAATTCAGTGCGGATTGGATGACAGGCACCCTAGGCACCCAGGATCGGCTTTAGTTTCACGTGTATCTCTTAAGCCGGCAGAGAAAATCCACCTGATATGCGCTCCACACAATTGAATAGAGACGCCATTGATTTTCTATGGGAATTGCAGAAATGACTTCTAAGCCTCAAAATAATGACTTTTTTTCCTAAGGTGGTAGGAATGAAACTCAGTGTGGGCTGGATGGGGTCCCCCCTGGGCACCGCAGACCTAAGCTTGTTTAACTCCTACCTCTTAAAGGGACCGAGAAAAAATGACCTTTTCTGCACTCCAATGTAAGTCAATGGGGCGATTTTTTGGCTATGTGCTAGAAATGAAATTCAGTGCGGATTGGATGACAGGCACCCTAGGCACCCAGGATCGGCTTTAGTTTCACGTGTATCTCTTAAGCCGGCAGAGAAAATCCACCTGATATGCGCTCCACACAATTGAATAGAGACGCCATTGATTTTCTATGGGAATTGCAGAAATGACTTCTAAGCCTCAAAATAATGACTTTTTTTCCTAAGGTGGTAGGAATGAAACTCAGTGTGGGCTGGATGGGGTCCCCCCTGGGCACCGCAGACCTAAGCTTGTTTAACTCCTACCTCTTAAAGGGACCGAGAAAAAATGACCTTTTCTGCACTCCAATGTAAGTCAATGGGGCGATTTTTTGGCTATGTGCTAGAAATGAAATTCAGTGCGGATTGGATGACAGGCACCCTAGGCACCCAGGATCGGCTTTAGTTTCACGTGTATCTCTTAAGCCGGCAGAGAAAACCCACCTGATATGCGCTCCACACAATTGAATTAGAGACGCCGTTGATTTTCTATGGGAATTGCAGAAATGACTTCTAAGCCTCAAAATAATGACTTTTTTTCCTAAGGTGGTAGGAATGAAACTCAGTGCGGGCTGGATGGGGTCCCCCCTGGGCACCGCAGACCTAAGCTTGTTTAACTCCTACCTCTTAAAGGGACCGAGAAAAAATGACCTTTTCTGCACTCCAATGTAAGTCAATGGGGCGATTTTTTGGCTATGTGCTAGAAATGAAATTCAGTGCGGATTGGATGACAGGCACCCTAGGCACCCAGGATCGGCTTTAGTTTCACGTGTATCTCTTAAGCCGGCAGAGAAAACCCACCTGATATGCGCTCCACACAATTGAATAGAGACGCCGTTGATTTTCTATGGGAATTGCAGAAATGACTTCTAAGCCTCAAAATAATGACTTTTTTTCCTAAGGTGGTAGGAATGAAACTCAGTGCGGGCTGGATGGGGTCCCCCCTGGGCACCGCAGACCTAAGCTTGTTTAACTCCTACCTCTTAAAGGGACCGAGAAAAAATGACCTTTTCTGCACTCCAATGTAAGTCAATGGGGCGATTTTTTGGCTATGTGCTAGAAATGAAATTCAGTGCGGATTGGATGACAGGCACCCTAGGCACCCAGGATCGGCTTTAGTTTCACGTGTATCTCTTAAGGCCGGCAGAGAAAATCCACCTGATATGCGCTCCACACAATTGAATAGAGACGCCATTGATTTTCTATGGGAATTGCAGAAATGACTTCTAAGCCTCAAAATAATGACTTTTTTTCCTAAGGTGGTAGGAATGAAACTCAGTGTGGGCTGGATGGGGTCCCCCCTGGGCACCGCAGACCTAAGCTTGTTTAACTCCTACCTCTTAAAGGGACCGAGAAAAAATGACCTTTTCTGCACTCCAATGTAAGTCAATGGGGCGATTTTTTGGCTATGTGCTAGAAATGAAATTCAGTGCGGATTGGATGACAGGCACCCTAGGCACCCAGGATCGGCTTTAGTTTCACGTGTATCTCTTAAGCCGGCAGAGAAAATCCACCTGATATGCGCTCCACACAATTGAATAGAGACGCCATTGATTTTCTATGGGAATTGCAGAAATGACTTCTAAGCCTCAAAATAATGACTTTTTTTCCTAAGGTGGTAGGAATGAAACTCAGTGCTGGGCTGGATGGGGTCCCCCCTGGGCACCGCAGACCTAAGCTTGTTTAACTCCTACCTCTTAAAGGGACCGAGAAAAAATGACCTTTTCTGCACTCCAATGTAAGTCAATGGGGCGATTTTTTGGCTATGTGCTAGAAATGAAATTCAGTGCGGATTGGATGACAGGCACCCTAGGCACCCAGGATCGGCTTTAGTTTCACGTGTATCTCTTAAGCCGGCAGAGAAAATCCACCTGATATGCGCTCCACACAATTGAATAGAGACGCCATTGATTTTCTATGGGAATTGCAGAAATGACTTCTAAGCCTCAAAATAATGACTTTTTTTCCTAAGGTGGTAGGAATGAAACTCAGTGTGGGCTGGATGGGGTCCCCCCTGGGCACCGCAGACCTAAGCTTGTTTAACTCCTACCTCTTAAAGGGACCGAGAAAAAATGACCTTTTCTGCACTCCAATGTAAGTCAATGGGGCGATTTTTTAGCTATGTGCTAGAAATGAAATTCAGTGCGGATTGGATGACAGGCACCCTAGGCACCCAGGATCGGCTTTAGTTTCACGTGTATCTCTTAAGCCGGCAGAGAAAATCCACCTGATATGCGCTCCACACAATTGAATAGAGACGCCATTGACTTTCTATGGGAATTGCAGAAATGACTTCTAAGCCTCAAAATAATGACTTTTTTTCCTAAGGTGGTAGGAATGAAACTCAGTGTGGGCTGGATGGGGTCCCCCCTGGGCACCGCAGACCTAAGCTTGTTTAACTCCTACCTCTTAAAGGGACCGAGAAAAAATGACCTTTTCTGCACTCCAATGTAAGTCAATGGGGCGATTTTTTGGCTATGTGCTAGAAATGAAATTCAGTGCGGATTGGATGACAGGCACCCTAGGCACCCAGGATCGGCTTTAGTTTCACGTGTATCTCTTAAGCCGGCAGAGAAAACCCACCTGATATGCGCTCCACACAATTGAATAGAGACGCCATTGATTTTCTATGGGAATTGCAGAAATGACTTCTAAGCCTCAAAATAATGACTTTTTTTCCTAAGGTGGTAGGAATGAAACTCAGTGTGGGCTGGATGGGGTCCCCCCTGGGCACCGCAGACCTAAGCTTGTTTAACTCCTACCTCTTAAAGGGACCGAGAAAAAATGACCTTTTCTGCACTCCAATGTAAGTCAATGGGGCGATTTTTTGGCTATGTGCTAGAAATGAAATTCAGTGCGGATTGGATGACAGGCACCCTAGGCACCCAGGATCGGCTTTAGTTTCACGTGTATCTCTTAAGCCGGCAGAGAAAACCCACCTGATATGCGCTCCACACAATTGAATTAGAGACGCCGTTGATTTTCTATGGGAATTGCAGAAATGACTTCTAAGCCTCAAAATAATGACTTTTTTTCCTAAGGTGGTAGGAATGAAACTCAGTGCGGGCTGGATGGGGTCCCCCCTGGGCACCGCAGACCTAAGCTTGTTTAACTCCTACCTCTTAAAGGGACCGAGAAAAAATGACCTTTTCTGCACTCCAATGTAAGTCAATGGGGCGATTTTTTGGCTATGTGCTAGAAATGAAATTCAGTGCGGATTGGATGACAGGCACCCTAGGCACCCAGGATCGGCTTTAGTTTCACGTGTATCTCTTAAGCCGGCAGAGAAAATCCCACCTGATATGCGCTCCACACAATTGAATAGAGACGCCAGTTGATTTTCTATGGGAATTGCAGAAATGACTTCTAAGCCTCAAAATAATGACTTTTTTTCCTAAGGTGGTAGGAATGAAACTCAGTGTGGGCTGGATGGGGTCCCCCCTGGGCACCGCAGACCTAAGCTTGTTTAACTCCTACCTCTTAAAGGGACCGAGAAAAAATGACCTTTTCTGCACTCCAATGTAAGTCTATGGGGCGATTTTTTGGCTATGTGCTAGAAATGAAATTCAGTGCGGATTGGATGACAGGCACCCTAGGCACCCAGGATCGGCTTTAGTTTCACGTGTATCTCTTAAGCCGGCAGAGAAAACCCACCTGATATGCGCTCCACACAATTGAATAGAGACGCCGTTGATTTTCTATGGGAATTGCAGAAATGACTTCTAAGCCTCAAAATAATGACTTTTTTTCCTAAGGTGGTAGGAATGAAACTCAGTGCGGGCTGGATGGGGTCCCCCCTGGGCACCGCAGACCTAAGCTTGTTTAACTCCTACCTCTTAAAGGGACCGAGAAAAAATGACCTTTTCTGCACTCCAATGTAAGTCAATGGGGCGATTTTTTGGCTATGTGCTAGAAATGAAATTCAGTGCGGATTGGATGACAGGCACCCTAGGCACCCAGGATCGGCTTTAGTTTCACGTGTATCTCTTAAGCCGGCAGAGAAAATCCACCTGATATGCGCTCCACACAATTGAATAGAGACGCCATTGATTTTCTATGGGAATTGCAGAAATGACTTCTAAGCCTCAAAATAATGACTTTTTTTCCTAAGGTGGTAGGAATGAAACTCAGTGTGGGCTGGATGGGGTCCCCCCTGGGCACCGCAGACCTAAGCTTGTTTAACTCCTACCTCTTAAAGGGACCGAGAAAAAATGACCTTTTCTGCACTCCAATGTAAGTCAATGGGGCGATTTTTTGGCTATGTGCTAGAAATGAAATTCAGTGCGGATTGGATGACAGGCACCCTAGGCACCCAGGATCGGCTTTAGTTTCACGTGTATCTCTTAAGCCGGCAGAGAAAACCCACCTGATATGCGCTCCACACAATTGAATTAGAGACGCCGTTGATTTTCTATGGGAATTGCAGAAATGACTTCTAAGCCTCAAAATAATGACTTTTTTTCCTAAGGTGGTAGGAATGAAACTCAGTGCGGGCTGGATGGGGTCCCCCCTGGGCACCGCAGACCTAAGCTTGTTTAACTCCTACCTCTTAAAGGGACCGAGAAAAAATGACCTTTTCTGCACTCCAATGTAAGTCAATGGGGCGATTTTTTGGCTATGTGCTAGAAATGAAATTCAGTGCGGATTGGATGACAGGCACCCTAGGCACCCAGGATCGGCTTTAGTTTCACGTGTATCTCTTAAGCCGGCAGAGAAAATCCACCTGATATGCGCTCCACACAATTGAATAGAGACGCCGTTGATTTTCTATGGGAATTGCAGAAATGACTTCTAAGCCTCAAAATAATGACTTTTTTTCCTAAGGTGGTAGGAATGAAACTCAGTGCGGGCTGGATGGGGTCCCCCCTGGGCACCGCAGACCTAAGCTTGTTTAACTCCTACCTCTTAAAGGGACCGAGAAAAAATGACCTTTTCTGCACTCCAATGTAAGTCAATGGGGCGATTTTTTGGCTATGTGCTAGAAATGAAATTCAGTGCGGATTGGATGACAGGCACCCTAGGCACCCAGGATCGGCTTTAGTTTCACGTGTATCTCTTAAGGCCGGCAGAGAAAATCCCACCTGATATGCGCTCCACACAATTGAATTAGAGACGCCATTGATTTTCTATGGGAATTGCAGAAATGACTTCTAAGCCTCAAAATAATGACTTTTTTTCCTAAGGTGGTAGGAATGAAACTCAGTGTGGGCTGGATGGGGTCCCCCCTGGGCACCGCAGACCTAAGCTTGTTTAACTCCTACCTCTTAAAGGGACCGAGAAAAAATGACCTTTTCTGCACTCCAATGTAAGTCAATGGGGCGATTTTTTGGCTATGTGCTAGAAATGAAATTCAGTGCGGATTGGATGACAGGCACCCTAGGCACCCAGGATCGGCTTTAGTTTCACGTGTATCTCTTATGCGGCAGAGAAAACCCACCTGATATGCGCTCCACACAATTGAATTAGAGACGCCGTTGATTTTCTATGGGAATTGCAGAAATGACTTCTAAGCCTCAAAATAATGACTTTTTTTCCTAAGGTGGTAGGAATGAAACTCAGTGCGGGCTGGATGGGGTCCCCCCTGGGCACCGCAGACCTAAGCTTGTTTAACTCCTACCTCTTAAAGGGACCGAGAAAAAATGACCTTTTCTGCACTCCAATGTAAGTCAATGGGGCGATTTTTTGGCTATGTGCTAGAAATGAAATTCAGTGCGGATTGGATGACAGGCACCCTAGGCACCCAGGATCGGCTTTAGTTTCACGTGTATCTCTTAATCGGCAGAGAAAATCCACCTGATATGCGCTCCACACAATTGAATAGAGACGCCATTGATTTTCTATGGGAATTGCAGAAATGACTTCTAAGCCTCAAAATAATGACTTTTTTTCCTAAGGTGGTAGGAATGAAACTCAGTGTGGGCTGGATGGGGTCCCCCCTGGGCACCGCAGACCTAAGCTTGTTTAACTCCTACCTCTTAAAGGGACCGAGAAAAATGACCTTTTCTGCACTCCAATGTAAGTCAATGGGGCGATTTTTTGGCTATGTGCTAGAAATGAAATTCAGTGCGGATTGGATGACAGGCACCCTAGGCACCCAGGATCGGCTTTAGTTTCACGTGTATCTCTTAAGCCGGCAGAGAAAACCCACCTGATATGCGCTCCACTCAATTGAATAGAGACGCCGTTGATTTTCTATGGGAATTGCAGAAATGACTTCTAAGCCTCAAAATAATGACTTTTTTTCCTAAGGTGGTAGGAATGAAACTCAGTGCGGGCTGGATGGGGTCCCCCCTGGGCACCGCAGACCTAAGCTTGTTTAACTCCTACCTCTTAAAGGGACCGAGAAAAAATGACCTTTTCTGCACTCCAATGTAAGTCAATGGGGCGATTTTTTGGCTATGTGCTAGAAATGAAATTCAGTGCGGATTGGATGACAGGCACCCTAGGCACCCAGGATCGGCTTTAGTTTCACGTGTATCTCTTAAGCCGGCAGAGAAAACCCACCTGATATGCGCTCCACACAATTGAATAGAGACGCCGTTGATTTTCTATGGGAATTGCAGAAATGACTTCTAAGCCTCAAAATAATGACTTTTTTTCCTAAGGTGGTAGGAATGAAACTCAGTGCGGGCTGGATGGGGTCCCCCCTGGGCACCGCAGACCTAAGCTTGTTTAACTCCTACCTCTTAAAGGGACCGAGAAAAAATGACCTTTTCTGCACTCCAATGTAAGTCAATGGGGCGATTTTTTGGCTATGTGCTAGAAATGAAATTCAGTGCGGATTGGATGACAGGCACCCTAGGCACCCAGGATCGGCTTTAGTTTCACGTGTATCTCTTAAGCCGGCAGAGAAAACCCACCTGATATGCGCTCCACACAATTGAATAGAGACGCCGTTGATTTTCTATGGGAATTGCAGAAATGACTTCTAAGCCTCAAAATAATGACTTTTTTTCCTAAGGTGGTAGGAATGAAACTCAGTGCGGGCTGGATGGGGTCCCCCCTGGGCACCGCAGACCTAAGCTTGTTTAACTCCTACCTCTTAAAGGGACCGAGAAAAAATGACCTTTTCTGCACTCCAATGTAAGTCAATGGGGCGATTTTTTGGCTATGTGCTAGAAATGAAATTCAGTGCGGATTGGATGACAGGCACCCTAGGCACCCAGGATCGGCTTTAGTTTCACGTGTATCTCTTAAGCCGGCAGAGAAAACCCACCTGATATGCGCTCCACACAATTGAATAGAGACGCCGTTGATTTTCTATGGGAATTGCAGAAATGACTTCTAAGCCTCAAAATAATGACTTTTTTTCCTAAGGTGGTAGGAATGAAACTCAGTGCGGGCTGGATGGGGTCCCCCCTGGGCACCGCAGACCTAAGCTTGTTTAACTCCTACCTCTTAAAGGGACCGAGAAAAAATGACCTTTTCTGCACTCCAATGTAAGTCAATGGGGCGATTTTTTGGCTATGTGCTAGAAATGAAATTCAGTGCGGATTGGATGACAGGCACCCTAGGCACCCAGGATCGGCTTTAGTTTCACGTGTATCTCTTAAGCCGGCAGAGAAAACCCACCTGATATGCGCTCCACACAATTGAATAGAGACGCCGTTGATTTTCTATGGGAATTGCAGAAATGACTTCTAAGCCTCAAAATAATGACTTTTTTTCCTAAGGTGGTAGGAATGAAACTCAGTGCGGGCTGGATGGGGTCCCCCCTGGGCACCGCAGACCTAAGCTTGTTTAACTCCTACCTCTTAAAGGGACCGAGAAAAAATGACCTTTTCTGCACTCCAATGTAAGTCAATGGGGCGATTTTTTGGCTATGTGCTAGAAATGAAATTCAGTGCGGATTGGATGACAGGCACCCTAGGCACCCAGGATCGGCTTTAGTTTCACGTGTATCTCTTAAGCCGGCAGAGAAAACCCACCTGATATGCGCTCCACACAATTGAATAGAGACGCCGTTGATTTTCTATGGGAATTGCAGAAATGACTTCTAAGCCTCAAAATAATGACTTTTTTTCCTAAGGTGGTAGGAATGAAACTCAGTGCGGGCTGGATGGGGTCCCCCCTGGGCACCGCAGACCTAAGCTTGTTTAACTCCTACCTCTTAAAGGGACCGAGAAAAAATGACCTTTTCTGCACTCCAATGTAAGTCAATGGGGCGATTTTTTGGCTATGTGCTAGAAATGAAATTCAGTGCGGATTGGATGACAGGCACCCTAGGCACCCAGGATCGGCTTTAGTTTCACGTGTATCTCTTAAGCCGGCAGAGAAAACCCACCTGATATGCGCTCCACACAATTGAATAGAGACGCCGTTGATTTTCTATGGGAATTGCAGAAATGACTTCTAAGCCTCAAAATAATGACTTTTTTTCCTAAGGTGGTAGGAATGAAACTCAGTGCGGGCTGGATGGGGTCCCCCCTGGGCACCGCAGACCTAAGCTTGTTTAACTCCTACCTCTTAAAGGGACCGAGAAAAAATGACCTTTTCTGCACTCCAATGTAAGTCAATGGGGCGATTTTTTGGCTATGTGCTAGAAATGAAATTCAGTGCGGATTGGATGACAGGCACCCTAGGCACCCAGGATCGGCTTTAGTTTCACGTGTATCTCTTAAGCCGGCAGAGAAAACCCACCTGATATGCGCTCCACACAATTGAATAGAGACGCCGTTGATTTTCTATGGGAATTGCAGAAATGACTTCTAAGCCTCAAAATAATGACTTTTTTTCCTAAGGTGGTAGGAATGAAACTCAGTGCGGGCTGGATGGGGTCCCCCCTGGGCACCGCAGACCTAAGCTTGTTTAACTCCTACCTCTTAAAGGGACCGAGAAAAAATGACCTTTTCTGCACTCCAATGTAAGTCAATGGGGCGATTTTTTGGCTATGTGCTAGAAATGAAATTCAGTGCGGATTGGATGACAGGCACCCTAGGCACCCAGGATCGGCTTTAGTTTCACGTGTATCTCTTAAGCCGGCAGAGAAAACCCACCTGATATGCGCTCCACACAATTGAATAGAGACGCCGTTGATTTTCTATGGGAATTGCAGAAATGACTTCTAAGCCTCAAAATAATGACTTTTTTTCCTAAGGTGGTAGGAATGAAACTCAGTGCGGGCTGGATGGGGTCCCCCCTGGGCACCGCAGACCTAAGCTTGTTTAACTCCTACCTCTTAAAGGGACCGAGAAAAAATGACCTTTTCTGCACTCCAATGTAAGTCAATGGGGCGATTTTTTGGCTATGTGCTAGAAATGAAATTCAGTGCGGATTGGATGACAGGCACCCTAGGCACCCAGGATCGGCTTTAGTTTCACGTGTATCTCTTAAGCCGGCAGAGAAAACCCACCTGATATGCGCTCCACACAATTGAATAGAGACGCCGTTGATTTTCTATGGGAATTGCAGAAATGACTTCTAAGCCTCAAAATAATGACTTTTTTTCCTAAGGTGGTAGGAATGAAACTCAGTGCGGGCTGGATGGGGTCCCCCCTGGGCACCGCAGACCTAAGCTTGTTTAACTCCTACCTCTTAAAGGGACCGAGAAAAAATGACCTTTTCTGCACTCCAATGTAAGTCAATGGGGCGATTTTTTGGCTATGTGCTAGAAATGAAATTCAGTGCGGATTGGATGACAGGCACCCTAGGCACCCAGGATCGGCTTTAGTTTCACGTGTATCTCTTAAGCCGGCAGAGAAAACCCACCTGATATGCGCTCCACACAATTGAATAGAGACGCCGTTGATTTTCTATGGGAATTGCAGAAATGACTTCTAAGCCTCAAAATAATGACTTTTTTTCCTAAGGTGGTAGGAATGAAACTCAGTGCGGGCTGGATGGGGTCCCCCCTGGGCACCGCAGACCTAAGCTTGTTTAACTCCTACCTCTTAAAGGGACCGAGAAAAAATGACCTTTTCTGCACTCCAATGTAAGTCAATGGGGCGATTTTTTGGCTATGTGCTAGAAATGAAATTCAGTGCGGATTGGATGACAGGCACCCTAGGCACCCAGGATCGGCTTTAGTTTCACGTGTATCTCTTAAGCCGGCAGAGAAAACCCACCTGATATGCGCTCCACACAATTGAATAGAGACGCCGTTGATTTTCTATGGGAATTGCAGAAATGACTTCTAAGCCTCAAAATAATGACTTTTTTTCCTAAGGTGGTAGGAATGAAACTCAGTGCGGGCTGGATGGGGTCCCCCCTGGGCACCGCAGACCTAAGCTTGTTTAACTCCTACCTCTTAAAGGGACCGAGAAAAAATGACCTTTTCTGCACTCCAATGTAAGTCAATGGGGCGATTTTTTGGCTATGTGCTAGAAATGAAATTCAGTGCGGATTGGATGACAGGCACCCTAGGCACCCAGGATCGGCTTTAGTTTCACGTGTATCTCTTAAGCCGGCAGAGAAAACCCACCTGATATGCGCTCCACACAATTGAATAGAGACGCCGTTGATTTTCTATGGGAATTGCAGAAATGACTTCTAAGCCTCAAAATAATGACTTTTTTTCCTAAGGTGGTAGGAATGAAACTCAGTGCGGGCTGGATGGGGTCCCCCCTGGGCACCGCAGACCTAAGCTTGTTTAACTCCTACCTCTTAAAGGGACCGAGAAAAAATGACCTTTTCTGCACTCCAATGTAAGTCAATGGGGCGATTTTTTGGCTATGTGCTAGAAATGAAATTCAGTGCGGATTGGATGACAGGCACCCTAGGCACCCAGGATCGGCTTTAGTTTCACGTGTATCTCTTAAGCCGGCAGAGAAAACCCACCTGATATGCGCTCCACACAATTGAATAGAGACGCCGTTGATTTTCTATGGGAATTGCAGAAATGACTTCTAAGCCTCAAAATAATGACTTTTTTTCCTAAGGTGGTAGGAATGAAACTCAGTGCGGGCTGGATGGGGTCCCCCCTGGGCACCGCAGACCTAAGCTTGTTTAACTCCTACCTCTTAAAGGGACCGAGAAAAAATGACCTTTTCTGCACTCCAATGTAAGTCAATGGGGCGATTTTTTGGCTATGTGCTAGAAATGAAATTCAGTGCGGATTGGATGACAGGCACCCTAGGCACCCAGGATCGGCTTTAGTTTCACGTGTATCTCTTAAGCCGGCAGAGAAAACCCACCTGATATGCGCTCCACACAATTGAATAGAGACGCCGTTGATTTTCTATGGGAATTGCAGAAATGACTTCTAAGCCTCAAAATAATGACTTTTTTTCCTAAGGTGGTAGGAATGAAACTCAGTGCGGGCTGGATGGGGTCCCCCCTGGGCACCGCAGACCTAAGCTTGTTTAACTCCTACCTCTTAAAGGGACCGAGAAAAAATGACCTTTTCTGCACTCCAATGTAAGTCAATGGGGCGATTTTTTGGCTATGTGCTAGAAATGAAATTCAGTGCGGATTGGATGACAGGCACCCTAGGCACCCAGGATCGGCTTTAGTTTCACGTGTATCTCTTAAGCCGGCAGAGAAAACCCACCTGATATGCGCTCCACACAATTGAATAGAGACGCCGTTGATTTTCTATGGGAATTGCAGAAATGACTTCTAAGCCTCAAAATAATGACTTTTTTTCCTAAGGTGGTAGGAATGAAACTCAGTGCGGGCTGGATGGGGTCCCCCCTGGGCACCGCAGACCTAAGCTTGTTTAACTCCTACCTCTTAAAGGGACCGAGAAAAAATGACCTTTTCTGCACTCCAATGTAAGTCAATGGGGCGATTTTTTGGCTATGTGCTAGAAATGAAATTCAGTGCGGATTGGATGACAGGCACCCTAGGCACCCAGGATCGGCTTTAGTTTCACGTGTATCTCTTAAGCCGGCAGAGAAAACCCACCTGATATGCGCTCCACACAATTGAATAGAGACGCCGTTGATTTTCTATGGGAATTGCAGAAATGACTTCTAAGCCTCAAAATAATGACTTTTTTTCCTAAGGTGGTAGGAATGAAACTCAGTGCGGGCTGGATGGGGTCCCCCCTGGGCACCGCAGACCTAAGCTTGTTTAACTCCTACCTCTTAAAGGGACCGAGAAAAAATGACCTTTTCTGCACTCCAATGTAAGTCAATGGGGCGATTTTTTGGCTATGTGCTAGAAATGAAATTCAGTGCGGATTGGATGACAGGCACCCTAGGCACCCAGGATCGGCTTTAGTTTCACGTGTATCTCTTAAGCCGGCAGAGAAAACCCACCTGATATGCGCTCCACACAATTGAATAGAGACGCCGTTGATTTTCTATGGGAATTGCAGAAATGACTTCTAAGCCTCAAAATAATGACTTTTTTTCCTAAGGTGGTAGGAATGAAACTCAGTGCGGGCTGGATGGGGTCCCCCCTGGGCACCGCAGACCTAAGCTTGTTTAACTCCTACCTCTTAAAGGGACCGAGAAAAAATGACCTTTTCTGCACTCCAATGTAAGTCAATGGGGCGATTTTTTGGCTATGTGCTAGAAATGAAATTCAGTGCGGATTGGATGACAGGCACCCTAGGCACCCAGGATCGGCTTTAGTTTCACGTGTATCTCTTAAGCCGGCAGAGAAAACCCACCTGATATGCGCTCCACACAATTGAATAGAGACGCCGTTGATTTTCTATGGGAATTGCAGAAATGACTTCTAAGCCTCAAAATAATGACTTTTTTTCCTAAGGTGGTAGGAATGAAACTCAGTGCGGGCTGGATGGGGTCCCCCCTGGGCACCGCAGACCTAAGCTTGTTTAACTCCTACCTCTTAAAGGGACCGAGAAAAAATGACCTTTTCTGCACTCCAATGTAAGTCAATGGGGCGATTTTTTGGCTATGTGCTAGAAATGAAATTCAGTGCGGATTGGATGACAGGCACCCTAGGCACCCAGGATCGGCTTTAGTTTCACGTGTATCTCTTAAGCCGGCAGAGAAAACCCACCTGATATGCGCTCCACACAATTGAATAGAGACGCCGTTGATTTTCTATGGGAATTGCAGAAATGACTTCTAAGCCTCAAAATAATGACTTTTTTTCCTAAGGTGGTAGGAATGAAACTCAGTGCGGGCTGGATGGGGTCCCCCCTGGGCACCGCAGACCTAAGCTTGTTTAACTCCTACCTCTTAAAGGGACCGAGAAAAAATGACCTTTTCTGCACTCCAATGTAAGTCAATGGGGCGATTTTTTGGCTATGTGCTAGAAATGAAATTCAGTGCGGATTGGATGACAGGCACCCTAGGCACCCAGGATCGGCTTTAGTTTCACGTGTATCTCTTAAGCCGGCAGAGAAAACCCACCTGATATGCGCTCCACACAATTGAATAGAGACGCCGTTGATTTTCTATGGGAATTGCAGAAATGACTTCTAAGCCTCAAAATAATGACTTTTTTTCCTAAGGTGGTAGGAATGAAACTCAGTGCGGGCTGGATGGGGTCCCCCCTGGGCACCGCAGACCTAAGCTTGTTTAACTCCTACCTCTTAAAGGGACCGAGAAAAAATGACCTTTTCTGCACTCCAATGTAAGTCAATGGGGCGATTTTTTGGCTATGTGCTAGAAATGAAATTCAGTGCGGATTGGATGACAGGCACCCTAGGCACCCAGGATCGGCTTTAGTTTCACGTGTATCTCTTAAGCCGGCAGAGAAAACCCACCTGATATGCGCTCCACACAATTGAATAGAGACGCCGTTGATTTTCTATGGGAATTGCAGAAATGACTTCTAAGCCTCAAAATAATGACTTTTTTTCCTAAGGTGGTAGGAATGAAACTCAGTGCGGGCTGGATGGGGTCCCCCCTGGGCACCGCAGACCTAAGCTTGTTTAACTCCTACCTCTTAAAGGGACCGAGAAAAAATGACCTTTTCTGCACTCCAATGTAAGTCAATGGGGCGATTTTTTGGCTATGTGCTAGAAATGAAATTCAGTGCGGATTGGATGACAGGCACCCTAGGCACCCAGGATCGGCTTTAGTTTCACGTGTATCTCTTAAGCCGGCAGAGAAAACCCACCTGATATGCGCTCCACACAATTGAATAGAGACGCCGTTGATTTTCTATGGGAATTGCAGAAATGACTTCTAAGCCTCAAAATAATGACTTTTTTTCCTAAGGTGGTAGGAATGAAACTCAGTGCGGGCTGGATGGGGTCCCCCCTGGGCACCGCAGACCTAAGCTTGTTTAACTCCTACCTCTTAAAGGGACCGAGAAAAAATGACCTTTTCTGCACTCCAATGTAAGTCAATGGGGCGATTTTTTGGCTATGTGCTAGAAATGAAATTCAGTGCGGATTGGATGACAGGCACCCTAGGCACCCAGGATCGGCTTTAGTTTCACGTGTATCTCTTAAGCCGGCAGAGAAAACCCACCTGATATGCGCTCCACACAATTGAATAGAGACGCCGTTGATTTTCTATGGGAATTGCAGAAATGACTTCTAAGCCTCAAAATAATGACTTTTTTTCCTAAGGTGGTAGGAATGAAACTCAGTGCGGGCTGGATGGGGTCCCCCCTGGGCACCGCAGACCTAAGCTTGTTTAACTCCTACCTCTTAAAGGGACCGAGAAAAAATGACCTTTTCTGCACTCCAATGTAAGTCAATGGGGCGATTTTTTGGCTATGTGCTAGAAATGAAATTCAGTGCGGATTGGATGACAGGCACCCTAGGCACCCAGGATCGGCTTTAGTTTCACGTGTATCTCTTAAGCCGGCAGAGAAAACCCACCTGATATGCGCTCCACACAATTGAATAGAGACGCCGTTGATTTTCTATGGGAATTGCAGAAATGACTTCTAAGCCTCAAAATAATGACTTTTTTTCCTAAGGTGGTAGGAATGAAACTCAGTGCGGGCTGGATGGGGTCCCCCCTGGGCACCGCAGACCTAAGCTTGTTTAACTCCTACCTCTTAAAGGGACCGAGAAAAAATGACCT
This sequence comes from Dendropsophus ebraccatus, assembly GCF_027789765.1. Taxonomy (NCBI): domain Eukaryota; kingdom Metazoa; phylum Chordata; class Amphibia; order Anura; family Hylidae; genus Dendropsophus; species Dendropsophus ebraccatus. Next base: position 20,259 of record NW_027210384.1, on the reverse strand, counting down.
TTTCTGCACTCCAATGTAAGTCAATGGGGCGATTTTTTGGCTATGTGCTAGAAATGAAATTCAGTGCGGATTGGATGACAGGCACCCTAGGCACCCAGGATCGGCTTTAGTTTCACGTGTATCTCTTAAGCCGGCAGAGAAAACCCACCTGATATGCGCTCCACACAATTGAATAGAGACGCCGTTGATTTTCTATGGGAATTGCAGAAATGACTTCTAAGCCTCAAAATAATGACTTTTTTTCCTAAGGTGGTAGGAATGAAACTCAGTGCGGGCTGGATGGGGTCCCCCCTGGGCACCGCAGACCTAAGCTTGTTTAACTCCTACCTCTTAAAGGGACCGAGAAAAAATGACCTTTTCTGCACTCCAATGTAAGTCAATGGGGCGATTTTTTGGCTATGTGCTAGAAATGAAATTCAGTGCGGATTGGATGACAGGCACCCTAGGCACCCAGGATCGGCTTTAGTTTCACGTGTATCTCTTAAGCCGGCAGAGAAAACCCACCTGATATGCGCTCCACACAATTGAATAGAGACGCCGTTGATTTTCTATGGGAATTGCAGAAATGACTTCTAAGCCTCAAAATAATGACTTTTTTTCCTAAGGTGGTAGGAATGAAACTCAGTGCGGGCTGGATGGGGTCCCCCCTGGGCACCGCAGACCTAAGCTTGTTTAACTCCTACCTCTTAAAGGGACCGAGAAAAAATGACCTTTTCTGCACTCCAATGTAAGTCAATGGGGCGATTTTTTGGCTATGTGCTAGAAATGAAATTCAGTGCGGATTGGATGACAGGCACCCTAGGCACCCAGGATCGGCTTTAGTTTCACGTGTATCTCTTAAGCCGGCAGAGAAAACCCACCTGATATGCGCTCCACACAATTGAATAGAGACGCCGTTGATTTTCTATGGGAATTGCAGAAATGACTTCTAAGCCTCAAAATAATGACTTTTTTTCCTAAGGTGGTAGGAATGAAACTCAGTGCGGGCTGGATGGGGTCCCCCCTGGGCACCGCAGACCTAAGCTTGTTTAACTCCTACCTCTTAAAGGGACCGAGAAAAAATGACCTTTTCTGCACTCCAATGTAAGTCAATGGGGCGATTTTTTGGCTATGTGCTAGAAATGAAATTCAGTGCGGATTGGATGACAGGCACCCTAGGCACCCAGGATCGGCTTTAGTTTCACGTGTATCTCTTAAGCCGGCAGAGAAAACCCACCTGATATGCGCTCCACACAATTGAATAGAGACGCCGTTGATTTTCTATGGGAATTGCAGAAATGACTTCTAAGCCTCAAAATAATGACTTTTTTTCCTAAGGTGGTAGGAATGAAACTCAGTGCGGGCTGGATGGGGTCCCCCCTGGGCACCGCAGACCTAAGCTTGTTTAACTCCTACCTCTTAAAGGGACCGAGAAAAAATGACCTTTTCTGCACTCCAATGTAAGTCAATGGGGCGATTTTTTGGCTATGTGCTAGAAATGAAATTCAGTGCGGATTGGATGACAGGCACCCTAGGCACCCAGGATCGGCTTTAGTTTCACGTGTATCTCTTAAGCCGGCAGAGAAAACCCACCTGATATGCGCTCCACACAATTGAATAGAGACGCCGTTGATTTTCTATGGGAATTGCAGAAATGACTTCTAAGCCTCAAAATAATGACTTTTTTTCCTAAGGTGGTAGGAATGAAACTCAGTGCGGGCTGGATGGGGTCCCCCCTGGGCACCGCAGACCTAAGCTTGTTTAACTCCTACCTCTTAAAGGGACCGAGAAAAAATGACCTTTTCTGCACTCCAATGTAAGTCAATGGGGCGATTTTTTGGCTATGTGCTAGAAATGAAATTCAGTGCGGATTGGATGACAGGCACCCTAGGCACCCAGGATCGGCTTTAGTTTCACGTGTATCTCTTAAGCCGGCAGAGAAAACCCACCTGATATGCGCTCCACACAATTGAATAGAGACGCCGTTGATTTTCTATGGGAATTGCAGAAATGACTTCTAAGCCTCAAAATAATGACTTTTTTTCCTAAGGTGGTAGGAATGAAACTCAGTGCGGGCTGGATGGGGTCCCCCCTGGGCACCGCAGACCTAAGCTTGTTTAACTCCTACCTCTTAAAGGGACCGAGAAAAAATGACCTTTTCTGCACTCCAATGTAAGTCAATGGGGCGATTTTTTGGCTATGTGCTAGAAATGAAATTCAGTGCGGATTGGATGACAGGCACCCTAGGCACCCAGGATCGGCTTTAGTTTCACGTGTATCTCTTAAGCCGGCAGAGAAAACCCACCTGATATGCGCTCCACACAATTGAATAGAGACGCCGTTGATTTTCTATGGGAATTGCAGAAATGACTTCTAAGCCTCAAAATAATGACTTTTTTTCCTAAGGTGGTAGGAATGAAACTCAGTGCGGGCTGGATGGGGTCCCCCCTGGGCACCGCAGACCTAAGCTTGTTTAACTCCTACCTCTTAAAGGGACCGAGAAAAAATGACCTTTTCTGCACTCCAATGTAAGTCAATGGGGCGATTTTTTGGCTATGTGCTAGAAATGAAATTCAGTGCGGATTGGATGACAGGCACCCTAGGCACCCAGGATCGGCTTTAGTTTCACGTGTATCTCTTAAGCCGGCAGAGAAAACCCACCTGATATGCGCTCCACACAATTGAATAGAGACGCCGTTGATTTTCTATGGGAATTGCAGAAATGACTTCTAAGCCTCAAAATAATGACTTTTTTTCCTAAGGTGGTAGGAATGAAACTCAGTGCGGGCTGGATGGGGTCCCCCCTGGGCACCGCAGACCTAAGCTTGTTTAACTCCTACCTCTTAAAGGGACCGAGAAAAAATGACCTTTTCTGCACTCCAATGTAAGTCAATGGGGCGATTTTTTGGCTATGTGCTAGAAATGAAATTCAGTGCGGATTGGATGACAGGCACCCTAGGCACCCAGGATCGGCTTTAGTTTCACGTGTATCTCTTAAGCCGGCAGAGAAAACCCACCTGATATGCGCTCCACACAATTGAATAGAGACGCCGTTGATTTTCTATGGGAATTGCAGAAATGACTTCTAAGCCTCAAAATAATGACTTTTTTTCCTAAGGTGGTAGGAATGAAACTCAGTGCGGGCTGGATGGGGTCCCCCCTGGGCACCGCAGACCTAAGCTTGTTTAACTCCTACCTCTTAAAGGGACCGAGAAAAAATGACCTTTTCTGCACTCCAATGTAAGTCAATGGGGCGATTTTTTGGCTATGTGCTAGAAATGAAATTCAGTGCGGATTGGATGACAGGCACCCTAGGCACCCAGGATCGGCTTTAGTTTCACGTGTATCTCTTAAGCCGGCAGAGAAAACCCACCTGATATGCGCTCCACACAATTGAATAGAGACGCCGTTGATTTTCTATGGGAATTGCAGAAATGACTTCTAAGCCTCAAAATAATGACTTTTTTTCCTAAGGTGGTAGGAATGAAACTCAGTGCGGGCTGGATGGGGTCCCCCCTGGGCACCGCAGACCTAAGCTTGTTTAACTCCTACCTCTTAAAGGGACCGAGAAAAAATGACCTTTTCTGCACTCCAATGTAAGTCAATGGGGCGATTTTTTGGCTATGTGCTAGAAATGAAATTCAGTGCGGATTGGATGACAGGCACCCTAGGCACCCAGGATCGGCTTTAGTTTCACGTGTATCTCTTAAGCCGGCAGAGAAAACCCACCTGATATGCGCTCCACACAATTGAATAGAGACGCCGTTGATTTTCTATGGGAATTGCAGAAATGACTTCTAAGCCTCAAAATAATGACTTTTTTTCCTAAGGTGGTAGGAATGAAACTCAGTGCGGGCTGGATGGGGTCCCCCCTGGGCACCGCAGACCTAAGCTTGTTTAACTCCTACCTCTTAAAGGGACCGAGAAAAAATGACCTTTTCTGCACTCCAATGTAAGTCAATGGGGCGATTTTTTGGCTATGTGCTAGAAATGAAATTCAGTGCGGATTGGATGACAGGCACCCTAGGCACCCAGGATCGGCTTTAGTTTCACGTGTATCTCTTAAGCCGGCAGAGAAAACCCACCTGATATGCGCTCCACACAATTGAATAGAGACGCCGTTGATTTTCTATGGGAATTGCAGAAATGACTTCTAAGCCTCAAAATAATGACTTTTTTTCCTAAGGTGGTAGGAATGAAACTCAGTGCGGGCTGGATGGGGTCCCCCCTGGGCACCGCAGACCTAAGCTTGTTTAACTCCTACCTCTTAAAGGGACCGAGAAAAAATGACCTTTTCTGCACTCCAATGTAAGTCAATGGGGCGATTTTTTGGCTATGTGCTAGAAATGAAATTCAGTGCGGATTGGATGACAGGCACCCTAGGCACCCAGGATCGGCTTTAGTTTCACGTGTATCTCTTAAGCCGGCAGAGAAAACCCACCTGATATGCGCTCCACACAATTGAATAGAGACGCCGTTGATTTTCTATGGGAATTGCAGAAATGACTTCTAAGCCTCAAAATAATGACTTTTTTTCCTAAGGTGGTAGGAATGAAACTCAGTGCGGGCTGGATGGGGTCCCCCCTGGGCACCGCAGACCTAAGCTTGTTTAACTCCTACCTCTTAAAGGGACCGAGAAAAAATGACCTTTTCTGCACTCCAATGTAAGTCAATGGGGCGATTTTTTGGCTATGTGCTAGAAATGAAATTCAGTGCGGATTGGATGACAGGCACCCTAGGCACCCAGGATCGGCTTTAGTTTCACGTGTATCTCTTAAGCCGGCAGAGAAAACCCACCTGATATGCGCTCCACACAATTGAATAGAGACGCCGTTGATTTTCTATGGGAATTGCAGAAATGACTTCTAAGCCTCAAAATAATGACTTTTTTTCCTAAGGTGGTAGGAATGAAACTCAGTGCGGGCTGGATGGGGTCCCCCCTGGGCACCGCAGACCTAAGCTTGTTTAACTCCTACCTCTTAAAGGGACCGAGAAAAAATGACCTTTTCTGCACTCCAATGTAAGTCAATGGGGCGATTTTTTGGCTATGTGCTAGAAATGAAATTCAGTGCGGATTGGATGACAGGCACCCTAGGCACCCAGGATCGGCTTTAGTTTCACGTGTATCTCTTAAGCCGGCAGAGAAAACCCACCTGATATGCGCTCCACACAATTGAATAGAGACGCCGTTGATTTTCTATGGGAATTGCAGAAATGACTTCTAAGCCTCAAAATAATGACTTTTTTTCCTAAGGTGGTAGGAATGAAACTCAGTGCGGGCTGGATGGGGTCCCCCCTGGGCACCGCAGACCTAAGCTTGTTTAACTCCTACCTCTTAAAGGGACCGAGAAAAAATGACCTTTTCTGCACTCCAATGTAAGTCAATGGGGCGATTTTTTGGCTATGTGCTAGAAATGAAATTCAGTGCGGATTGGATGACAGGCACCCTAGGCACCCAGGATCGGCTTTAGTTTCACGTGTATCTCTTAAGCCGGCAGAGAAAACCCACCTGATATGCGCTCCACACAATTGAATAGAGACGCCGTTGATTTTCTATGGGAATTGCAGAAATGACTTCTAAGCCTCAAAATAATGACTTTTTTTCCTAAGGTGGTAGGAATGAAACTCAGTGCGGGCTGGATGGGGTCCCCCCTGGGCACCGCAGACCTAAGCTTGTTTAACTCCTACCTCTTAAAGGGACCGAGAAAAAATGACCTTTTCTGCACTCCAATGTAAGTCAATGGGGCGATTTTTTGGCTATGTGCTAGAAATGAAATTCAGTGCGGATTGGATGACAGGCACCCTAGGCACCCAGGATCGGCTTTAGTTTCACGTGTATCTCTTAAGCCGGCAGAGAAAACCCACCTGATATGCGCTCCACACAATTGAATAGAGACGCCGTTGATTTTCTATGGGAATTGCAGAAATGACTTCTAAGCCTCAAAATAATGACTTTTTTTCCTAAGGTGGTAGGAATGAAACTCAGTGCGGGCTGGATGGGGTCCCCCCTGGGCACCGCAGACCTAAGCTTGTTTAACTCCTACCTCTTAAAGGGACCGAGAAAAAATGACCTTTTCTGCACTCCAATGTAAGTCAATGGGGCGATTTTTTGGCTATGTGCTAGAAATGAAATTCAGTGCGGATTGGATGACAGGCACCCTAGGCACCCAGGATCGGCTTTAGTTTCACGTGTATCTCTTAAGCCGGCAGAGAAAACCCACCTGATATGCGCTCCACACAATTGAATAGAGACGCCGTTGATTTTCTATGGGAATTGCAGAAATGACTTCTAAGCCTCAAAATAATGACTTTTTTTCCTAAGGTGGTAGGAATGAAACTCAGTGCGGGCTGGATGGGGTCCCCCCTGGGCACCGCAGACCTAAGCTTGTTTAACTCCTACCTCTTAAAGGGACCGAGAAAAAATGACCTTTTCTGCACTCCAATGTAAGTCAATGGGGCGATTTTTTGGCTATGTGCTAGAAATGAAATTCAGTGCGGATTGGATGACAGGCACCCTAGGCACCCAGGATCGGCTTTAGTTTCACGTGTATCTCTTAAGCCGGCAGAGAAAACCCACCTGATATGCGCTCCACACAATTGAATAGAGACGCCGTTGATTTTCTATGGGAATTGCAGAAATGACTTCTAAGCCTCAAAATAATGACTTTTTTTCCTAAGGTGGTAGGAATGAAACTCAGTGCGGGCTGGATGGGGTCCCCCCTGGGCACCGCAGACCTAAGCTTGTTTAACTCCTACCTCTTAAAGGGACCGAGAAAAAATGACCTTTTCTGCACTCCAATGTAAGTCAATGGGGCGATTTTTTGGCTATGTGCTAGAAATGAAATTCAGTGCGGATTGGATGACAGGCACCCTAGGCACCCAGGATCGGCTTTAGTTTCACGTGTATCTCTTAAGCCGGCAGAGAAAACCCACCTGATATGCGCTCCACACAATTGAATAGAGACGCCGTTGATTTTCTATGGGAATTGCAGAAATGACTTCTAAGCCTCAAAATAATGACTTTTTTTCCTAAGGTGGTAGGAATGAAACTCAGTGCGGGCTGGATGGGGTCCCCCCTGGGCACCGCAGACCTAAGCTTGTTTAACTCCTACCTCTTAAAGGGACCGAGAAAAAATGACCTTTTCTGCACTCCAATGTAAGTCAATGGGGCGATTTTTTGGCTATGTGCTAGAAATGAAATTCAGTGCGGATTGGATGACAGGCACCCTAGGCACCCAGGATCGGCTTTAGTTTCACGTGTATCTCTTAAGCCGGCAGAGAAAACCCACCTGATATGCGCTCCACACAATTGAATAGAGACGCCGTTGATTTTCTATGGGAATTGCAGAAATGACTTCTAAGCCTCAAAATAATGACTTTTTTTCCTAAGGTGGTAGGAATGAAACTCAGTGCGGGCTGGATGGGGTCCCCCCTGGGCACCGCAGACCTAAGCTTGTTTAACTCCTACCTCTTAAAGGGACCGAGAAAAAATGACCTTTTCTGCACTCCAATGTAAGTCAATGGGGCGATTTTTTGGCTATGTGCTAGAAATGAAATTCAGTGCGGATTGGATGACAGGCACCCTAGGCACCCAGGATCGGCTTTAGTTTCACGTGTATCTCTTAAGCCGGCAGAGAAAACCCACCTGATATGCGCTCCACACAATTGAATAGAGACGCCGTTGATTTTCTATGGGAATTGCAGAAATGACTTCTAAGCCTCAAAATAATGACTTTTTTTCCTAAGGTGGTAGGAATGAAACTCAGTGCGGGCTGGATGGGGTCCCCCCTGGGCACCGCAGACCTAAGCTTGTTTAACTCCTACCTCTTAAAGGGACCGAGAAAAAATGACCTTTTCTGCACTCCAATGTAAGTCAATGGGGCGATTTTTTGGCTATGTGCTAGAAATGAAATTCAGTGCGGATTGGATGACAGGCACCCTAGGCACCCAGGATCGGCTTTAGTTTCACGTGTATCTCTTAAGCCGGCAGAGAAAACCCACCTGATATGCGCTCCACACAATTGAATAGAGACGCCGTTGATTTTCTATGGGAATTGCAGAAATGACTTCTAAGCCTCAAAATAATGACTTTTTTTCCTAAGGTGGTAGGAATGAAACTCAGTGCGGGCTGGATGGGGTCCCCCCTGGGCACCGCAGACCTAAGCTTGTTTAACTCCTACCTCTTAAAGGGACCGAGAAAAAATGACCTTTTCTGCACTCCAATGTAAGTCAATGGGGCGATTTTTTGGCTATGTGCTAGAAATGAAATTCAGTGCGGATTGGATGACAGGCACCCTAGGCACCCAGGATCGGCTTTAGTTTCACGTGTATCTCTTAAGCCGGCAGAGAAAACCCACCTGATATGCGCTCCACACAATTGAATAGAGACGCCGTTGATTTTCTATGGGAATTGCAGAAATGACTTCTAAGCCTCAAAATAATGACTTTTTTTCCTAAGGTGGTAGGAATGAAACTCAGTGCGGGCTGGATGGGGTCCCCCCTGGGCACCGCAGACCTAAGCTTGTTTAACTCCTACCTCTTAAAGGGACCGAGAAAAAATGACCTTTTCTGCACTCCAATGTAAGTCAATGGGGCGATTTTTTGGCTATGTGCTAGAAATGAAATTCAGTGCGGATTGGATGACAGGCACCCTAGGCACCCAGGATCGGCTTTAGTTTCACGTGTATCTCTTAAGCCGGCAGAGAAAACCCACCTGATATGCGCTCCACACAATTGAATAGAGACGCCGTTGATTTTCTATGGGAATTGCAGAAATGACTTCTAAGCCTCAAAATAATGACTTTTTTTCCTAAGGTGGTAGGAATGAAACTCAGTGCGGGCTGGATGGGGTCCCCCCTGGGCACCGCAGACCTAAGCTTGTTTAACTCCTACCTCTTAAAGGGACCGAGAAAAAATGACCTTTTCTGCACTCCAATGTAAGTCAATGGGGCGATTTTTTGGCTATGTGCTAGAAATGAAATTCAGTGCGGATTGGATGACAGGCACCCTAGGCACCCAGGATCGGCTTTAGTTTCACGTGTATCTCTTAAGCCGGCAGAGAAAACCCACCTGATATGCGCTCCACACAATTGAATAGAGACGCCGTTGATTTTCTATGGGAATTGCAGAAATGACTTCTAAGCCTCAAAATAATGACTTTTTTTCCTAAGGTGGTAGGAATGAAACTCAGTGCGGGCTGGATGGGGTCCCCCCTGGGCACCGCAGACCTAAGCTTGTTTAACTCCTACCTCTTAAAGGGACCGAGAAAAAATGACCTTTTCTGCACTCCAATGTAAGTCAATGGGGCGATTTTTTGGCTATGTGCTAGAAATGAAATTCAGTGCGGATTGGATGACAGGCACCCTAGGCACCCAGGATCGGCTTTAGTTTCACGTGTATCTCTTAAGCCGGCAGAGAAAACCCACCTGATATGCGCTCCACACAATTGAATAGAGACGCCGTTGATTTTCTATGGGAATTGCAGAAATGACTTCTAAGCCTCAAAATAATGACTTTTTTTCCTAAGGTGGTAGGAATGAAACTCAGTGCGGGCTGGATGGGGTCCCCCCTGGGCACCGCAGACCTAAGCTTGTTTAACTCCTACCTCTTAAAGGGACCGAGAAAAAATGACCTTTTCTGCACTCCAATGTAAGTCAATGGGGCGATTTTTTGGCTATGTGCTAGAAATGAAATTCAGTGCGGATTGGATGACAGGCACCCTAGGCACCCAGGATCGGCTTTAGTTTCACGTGTATCTCTTAAGCCGGCAGAGAAAACCCACCTGATATGCGCTCCACACAATTGAATAGAGACGCCGTTGATTTTCTATGGGAATTGCAGAAATGACTTCTAAGCCTCAAAATAATGACTTTTTTTCCTAAGGTGGTAGGAATGAAACTCAGTGCGGGCTGGATGGGGTCCCCCCTGGGCACCGCAGACCTAAGCTTGTTTAACTCCTACCTCTTAAAGGGACCGAGAAAAAATGACCTTTTCTGCACTCCAATGTAAGTCAATGGGGCGATTTTTTGGCTATGTGCTAGAAATGAAATTCAGTGCGGATTGGATGACAGGCACCCTAGGCACCCAGGATCGGCTTTAGTTTCACGTGTATCTCTTAAGCCGGCAGAGAAAACCCACCTGATATGCGCTCCACACAATTGAATAGAGACGCCGTTGATTTTCTATGGGAATTGCAGAAATGACTTCTAAGCCTCAAAATAATGACTTTTTTTCCTAAGGTGGTAGGAATGAAACTCAGTGCGGGCTGGATGGGGTCCCCCCTGGGCACCGCAGACCTAAGCTTGTTTAACTCCTACCTCTTAAAGGGACCGAGAAAAAATGACCTTTTCTGCACTCCAATGTAAGTCAATGGGGCGATTTTTTGGCTATGTGCTAGAAATGAAATTCAGTGCGGATTGGATGACAGGCACCCTAGGCACCCAGGATCGGCTTTAGTTTCACGTGTATCTCTTAAGCCGGCAGAGAAAACCCACCTGATATGCGCTCCACACAATTGAATAGAGACGCCGTTGATTTTCTATGGGAATTGCAGAAATGACTTCTAAGCCTCAAAATAATGACTTTTTTTCCTAAGGTGGTAGGAATGAAACTCAGTGCGGGCTGGATGGGGTCCCCCCTGGGCACCGCAGACCTAAGCTTGTTTAACTCCTACCTCTTAAAGGGACCGAGAAAAAATGACCTTTTCTGCACTCCAATGTAAGTCAATGGGGCGATTTTTTGGCTATGTGCTAGAAATGAAATTCAGTGCGGATTGGATGACAGGCACCCTAGGCACCCAGGATCGGCTTTAGTTTCACGTGTATCTCTTAAGCCGGCAGAGAAAACCCACCTGATATGCGCTCCACACAATTGAATAGAGACGCCGTTGATTTTCTATGGGAATTGCAGAAATGACTTCTAAGCCTCAAAATAATGACTTTTTTTCCTAAGGTGGTAGGAATGAAACTCAGTGCGGGCTGGATGGGGTCCCCCCTGGGCACCGCAGACCTAAGCTTGTTTAACTCCTACCTCTTAAAGGGACCGAGAAAAAATGACCTTTTCTGCACTCCAATGTAAGTCAATGGGGCGATTTTTTGGCTATGTGCTAGAAATGAAATTCAGTGCGGATTGGATGACAGGCACCCTAGGCACCCAGGATCGGCTTTAGTTTCACGTGTATCTCTTAAGCCGGCAGAGAAAACCCACCTGATATGCGCTCCACACAATTGAATAGAGACGCCGTTGATTTTCTATGGGAATTGCAGAAATGACTTCTAAGCCTCAAAATAATGACTTTTTTTCCTAAGGTGGTAGGAATGAAACTCAGTGCGGGCTGGATGGGGTCCCCCCTGGGCACCGCAGACCTAAGCTTGTTTAACTCCTACCTCTTAAAGGGACCGAGAAAAAATGACCTTTTCTGCACTCCAATGTAAGTCAATGGGGCGATTTTTTGGCTATGTGCTAGAAATGAAATTCAGTGCGGATTGGATGACAGGCACCCTAGGCACCCAGGATCGGCTTTAGTTTCACGTGTATCTCTTAAGCCGGCAGAGAAAACCCACCTGATATGCGCTCCACACAATTGAATAGAGACGCCGTTGATTTTCTATGGGAATTGCAGAAATGACTTCTAAGCCTCAAAATAATGACTTTTTTTCCTAAGGTGGTAGGAATGAAACTCAGTGCGGGCTGGATGGGGTCCCCCCTGGGCACCGCAGACCTAAGCTTGTTTAACTCCTACCTCTTAAAGGGACCGAGAAAAAATGACCTTTTCTGCACTCCAATGTAAGTCAATGGGGCGATTTTTTGGCTATGTGCTAGAAATGAAATTCAGTGCGGATTGGATGACAGGCACCCTAGGCACCCAGGATCGGCTTTAGTTTCACGTGTATCTCTTAAGCCGGCAGAGAAAACCCACCTGATATGCGCTCCACACAATTGAATAGAGACGCCGTTGATTTTCTATGGGAATTGCAGAAATGACTTCTAAGCCTCAAAATAATGACTTTTTTTCCTAAGGTGGTAGGAATGAAACTCAGTGCGGGCTGGATGGGGTCCCCCCTGGGCACCGCAGACCTAAGCTTGTTTAACTCCTACCTCTTAAAGGGACCGAGAAAAAATGACCTTTTCTGCACTCCAATGTAAGTCAATGGGGCGATTTTTTGGCTATGTGCTAGAAATGAAATTCAGTGCGGATTGGATGACAGGCACCCTAGGCACCCAGGATCGGCTTTAGTTTCACGTGTATCTCTTAAGCCGGCAGAGAAAACCCACCTGATATGCGCTCCACACAATTGAATAGAGACGCCGTTGATTTTCTATGGGAATTGCAGAAATGACTTCTAAGCCTCAAAATAATGACTTTTTTTCCTAAGGTGGTAGGAATGAAACTCAGTGCGGGCTGGATGGGGTCCCCCCTGGGCACCGCAGACCTAAGCTTGTTTAACTCCTACCTCTTAAAGGGACCGAGAAAAAATGACCTTTTCTGCACTCCAATGTAAGTCAATGGGGCGATTTTTTGGCTATGTGCTAGAAATGAAATTCAGTGCGGATTGGATGACAGGCACCCTAGGCACCCAGGATCGGCTTTAGTTTCACGTGTATCTCTTAAGCCGGCAGAGAAAACCCACCTGATATGCGCTCCACACAATTGAATAGAGACGCCGTTGATTTTCTATGGGAATTGCAGAAATGACTTCTAAGCCTCAAAATAATGACTTTTTTTCCTAAGGTGGTAGGAATGAAACTCAGTGCGGGCTGGATGGGGTCCCCCCTGGGCACCGCAGACCTAAGCTTGTTTAACTCCTACCTCTTAAAGGGACCGAGAAAAAATGACCTTTTCTGCACTCCAATGTAAGTCAATGGGGCGATTTTTTGGCTATGTGCTAGAAATGAAATTCAGTGCGGATTGGATGACAGGCACCCTAGGCACCCAGGATCGGCTTTAGTTTCACGTGTATCTCTTAAGCCGGCAGAGAAAACCCACCTGATATGCGCTCCACACAATTGAATAGAGACGCCGTTGATTTTCTATGGGAATTGCAGAAATGACTTCTAAGCCTCAAAATAATGACTTTTTTTCCTAAGGTGGTAGGAATGAAACTCAGTGCGGGCTGGATGGGGTCCCCCCTGGGCACCGCAGACCTAAGCTTGTTTAACTCCTACCTCTTAAAGGGACCGAGAAAAAATGACCTTTTCTGCACTCCAATGTAAGTCAATGGGGCGATTTTTTGGCTATGTGCTAGAAATGAAATTCAGTGCGGATTGGATGACAGGCACCCTAGGCACCCAGGATCGGCTTTAGTTTCACGTGTATCTCTTAAGCCGGCAGAGAAAACCCACCTGATATGCGCTCCACACAATTGAATAGAGACGCCGTTGATTTTCTATGGGAATTGCAGAAATGACTTCTAAGCCTCAAAATAATGACTTTTTTTCCTAAGGTGGTAGGAATGAAACTCAGTGCGGGCTGGATGGGGTCCCCCCTGGGCACCGCAGACCTAAGCTTGTTTAACTCCTACCTCTTAAAGGGACCGAGAAAAAATGACCTTTTCTGCACTCCAATGTAAGTCAATGGGGCGATTTTTTGGCTATGTGCTAGAAATGAAATTCAGTGCGGATTGGATGACAGGCACCCTAGGCACCCAGGATCGGCTTTAGTTTCACGTGTATCTCTTAAGCCGGCAGAGAAAACCCACCTGATATGCGCTCCACACAATTGAATAGAGACGCCGTTGATTTTCTATGGGAATTGCAGAAATGACTTCTAAGCCTCAAAATAATGACTTTTTTTCCTAAGGTGGTAGGAATGAAACTCAGTGCGGGCTGGATGGGGTCCCCCCTGGGCACCGCAGACCTAAGCTTGTTTAACTCCTACCTCTTAAAGGGACCGAGAAAAAATGACCTTTTCTGCACTCCAATGTAAGTCAATGGGGCGATTTTTTGGCTATGTGCTAGAAATGAAATTCAGTGCGGATTGGATGACAGGCACCCTAGGCACCCAGGATCGGCTTTAGTTTCACGTGTATCTCTTAAGCCGGCAGAGAAAACCCACCTGATATGCGCTCCACACAATTGAATAGAGACGCCGTTGATTTTCTATGGGAATTGCAGAAATGACTTCTAAGCCTCAAAATAATGACTTTTTTTCCTAAGGTGGTAGGAATGAAACTCAGTGCGGGCTGGATGGGGTCCCCCCTGGGCACCGCAGACCTAAGCTTGTTTAACTCCTACCTCTTAAAGGGACCGAGAAAAAATGACCTTTTCTGCACTCCAATGTAAGTCAATGGGGCGATTTTTTGGCTATGTGCTAGAAATGAAATTCAGTGCGGATTGGATGACAGGCACCCTAGGCACCCAGGATCGGCTTTAGTTTCACGTGTATCTCTTAAGCCGGCAGAGAAAACCCACCTGATATGCGCTCCACACAATTGAATAGAGACGCCGTTGATTTTCTATGGGAATTGCAGAAATGACTTCTAAGCCTCAAAATAATGACTTTTTTTCCTAAGGTGGTAGGAATGAAACTCAGTGCGGGCTGGATGGGGTCCCCCCTGGGCACCGCAGACCTAAGCTTGTTTAACTCCTACCTCTTAAAGGGACCGAGAAAAAATGACCTTTTCTGCACTCCAATGTAAGTCAATGGGGCGATTTTTTGGCTATGTGCTAGAAATGAAATTCAGTGCGGATTGGATGACAGGCACCCTAGGCACCCAGGATCGGCTTTAGTTTCACGTGTATCTCTTAAGCCGGCAGAGAAAACCCACCTGATATGCGCTCCACACAATTGAATAGAGACGCCGTTGATTTTCTATGGGAATTGCAGAAATGACTTCTAAGCCTCAAAATAATGACTTTTTTTCCTAAGGTGGTAGGAATGAAACTCAGTGCGGGCTGGATGGGGTCCCCCCTGGGCACCGCAGACCTAAGCTTGTTTAACTCCTACCTCTTAAAGGGACCGAGAAAAAATGACCTTTTCTGCACTCCAATGTAAGTCAATGGGGCGATTTTTTGGCTATGTGCTAGAAATGAAATTCAGTGCGGATTGGATGACAGGCACCCTAGGCACCCAGGATCGGCTTTAGTTTCACGTGTATCTCTTAAGCCGGCAGAGAAAACCCACCTGATATGCGCTCCACACAATTGAATAGAGACGCCGTTGATTTTCTATGGGAATTGCAGAAATGACTTCTAAGCCTCAAAATAATGACTTTTTTTCCTAAGGTGGTAGGAATGAAACTCAGTGCGGGCTGGATGGGGTCCCCCCTGGGCACCGCAGACCTAAGCTTGTTTAACTCCTACCTCTTAAAGGGACCGAGAAAAAATGAC
Organism: Dendropsophus ebraccatus; assembly: GCF_027789765.1. Taxonomy (NCBI): domain Eukaryota; kingdom Metazoa; phylum Chordata; class Amphibia; order Anura; family Hylidae; genus Dendropsophus; species Dendropsophus ebraccatus. The sequence continues at coordinate 4,953 of NW_027210384.1, read as the reverse complement.
CTTTTCTGCACTCCAATGTAAGTCAATGGGGCGATTTTTTGGCTATGTGCTAGAAATGAAATTCAGTGCGGATTGGATGACAGGCACCCTAGGCACCCAGGATCGGCTTTAGTTTCACGTGTATCTCTTAAGCCGGCAGAGAAAACCCACCTGATATGCGCTCCACACAATTGAATAGAGACGCCGTTGATTTTCTATGGGAATTGCAGAAATGACTTCTAAGCCTCAAAATAATGACTTTTTTTCCTAAGGTGGTAGGAATGAAACTCAGTGCGGGCTGGATGGGGTCCCCCCTGGGCACCGCAGACCTAAGCTTGTTTAACTCCTACCTCTTAAAGGGACCGAGAAAAAATGACCTTTTCTGCACTCCAATGTAAGTCAATGGGGCGATTTTTTGGCTATGTGCTAGAAATGAAATTCAGTGCGGATTGGATGACAGGCACCCTAGGCACCCAGGATCGGCTTTAGTTTCACGTGTATCTCTTAAGCCGGCAGAGAAAACCCACCTGATATGCGCTCCACACAATTGAATAGAGACGCCGTTGATTTTCTATGGGAATTGCAGAAATGACTTCTAAGCCTCAAAATAATGACTTTTTTTCCTAAGGTGGTAGGAATGAAACTCAGTGCGGGCTGGATGGGGTCCCCCCTGGGCACCGCAGACCTAAGCTTGTTTAACTCCTACCTCTTAAAGGGACCGAGAAAAAATGACCTTTTCTGCACTCCAATGTAAGTCAATGGGGCGATTTTTTGGCTATGTGCTAGAAATGAAATTCAGTGCGGATTGGATGACAGGCACCCTAGGCACCCAGGATCGGCTTTAGTTTCACGTGTATCTCTTAAGCCGGCAGAGAAAACCCACCTGATATGCGCTCCACACAATTGAATAGAGACGCCGTTGATTTTCTATGGGAATTGCAGAAATGACTTCTAAGCCTCAAAATAATGACTTTTTTTCCTAAGGTGGTAGGAATGAAACTCAGTGCGGGCTGGATGGGGTCCCCCCTGGGCACCGCAGACCTAAGCTTGTTTAACTCCTACCTCTTAAAGGGACCGAGAAAAAATGACCTTTTCTGCACTCCAATGTAAGTCAATGGGGCGATTTTTTGGCTATGTGCTAGAAATGAAATTCAGTGCGGATTGGATGACAGGCACCCTAGGCACCCAGGATCGGCTTTAGTTTCACGTGTATCTCTTAAGCCGGCAGAGAAAACCCACCTGATATGCGCTCCACACAATTGAATAGAGACGCCGTTGATTTTCTATGGGAATTGCAGAAATGACTTCTAAGCCTCAAAATAATGACTTTTTTTCCTAAGGTGGTAGGAATGAAACTCAGTGCGGGCTGGATGGGGTCCCCCCTGGGCACCGCAGACCTAAGCTTGTTTAACTCCTACCTCTTAAAGGGACCGAGAAAAAATGACCTTTTCTGCACTCCAATGTAAGTCAATGGGGCGATTTTTTGGCTATGTGCTAGAAATGAAATTCAGTGCGGATTGGATGACAGGCACCCTAGGCACCCAGGATCGGCTTTAGTTTCACGTGTATCTCTTAAGCCGGCAGAGAAAACCCACCTGATATGCGCTCCACACAATTGAATAGAGACGCCGTTGATTTTCTATGGGAATTGCAGAAATGACTTCTAAGCCTCAAAATAATGACTTTTTTTCCTAAGGTGGTAGGAATGAAACTCAGTGCGGGCTGGATGGGGTCCCCCCTGGGCACCGCAGACCTAAGCTTGTTTAACTCCTACCTCTTAAAGGGACCGAGAAAAAATGACCTTTTCTGCACTCCAATGTAAGTCAATGGGGCGATTTTTTGGCTATGTGCTAGAAATGAAATTCAGTGCGGATTGGATGACAGGCACCCTAGGCACCCAGGATCGGCTTTAGTTTCACGTGTATCTCTTAAGCCGGCAGAGAAAACCCACCTGATATGCGCTCCACACAATTGAATAGAGACGCCGTTGATTTTCTATGGGAATTGCAGAAATGACTTCTAAGCCTCAAAATAATGACTTTTTTTCCTAAGGTGGTAGGAATGAAACTCAGTGCGGGCTGGATGGGGTCCCCCCTGGGCACCGCAGACCTAAGCTTGTTTAACTCCTACCTCTTAAAGGGACCGAGAAAAAATGACCTTTTCTGCACTCCAATGTAAGTCAATGGGGCGATTTTTTGGCTATGTGCTAGAAATGAAATTCAGTGCGGATTGGATGACAGGCACCCTAGGCACCCAGGATCGGCTTTAGTTTCACGTGTATCTCTTAAGCCGGCAGAGAAAACCCACCTGATATGCGCTCCACACAATTGAATAGAGACGCCGTTGATTTTCTATGGGAATTGCAGAAATGACTTCTAAGCCTCAAAATAATGACTTTTTTTCCTAAGGTGGTAGGAATGAAACTCAGTGCGGGCTGGATGGGGTCCCCCCTGGGCACCGCAGACCTAAGCTTGTTTAACTCCTACCTCTTAAAGGGACCGAGAAAAAATGACCTTTTCTGCACTCCAATGTAAGTCAATGGGGCGATTTTTTGGCTATGTGCTAGAAATGAAATTCAGTGCGGATTGGATGACAGGCACCCTAGGCACCCAGGATCGGCTTTAGTTTCACGTGTATCTCTTAAGCCGGCAGAGAAAACCCACCTGATATGCGCTCCACACAATTGAATAGAGACGCCGTTGATTTTCTATGGGAATTGCAGAAATGACTTCTAAGCCTCAAAATAATGACTTTTTTTCCTAAGGTGGTAGGAATGAAACTCAGTGCGGGCTGGATGGGGTCCCCCCTGGGCACCGCAGACCTAAGCTTGTTTAACTCCTACCTCTTAAAGGGACCGAGAAAAAATGACCTTTTCTGCACTCCAATGTAAGTCAATGGGGCGATTTTTTGGCTATGTGCTAGAAATGAAATTCAGTGCGGATTGGATGACAGGCACCCTAGGCACCCAGGATCGGCTTTAGTTTCACGTGTATCTCTTAAGCCGGCAGAGAAAACCCACCTGATATGCGCTCCACACAATTGAATAGAGACGCCGTTGATTTTCTATGGGAATTGCAGAAATGACTTCTAAGCCTCAAAATAATGACTTTTTTTCCTAAGGTGGTAGGAATGAAACTCAGTGCGGGCTGGATGGGGTCCCCCCTGGGCACCGCAGACCTAAGCTTGTTTAACTCCTACCTCTTAAAGGGACCGAGAAAAAATGACCTTTTCTGCACTCCAATGTAAGTCAATGGGGCGATTTTTTGGCTATGTGCTAGAAATGAAATTCAGTGCGGATTGGATGACAGGCACCCTAGGCACCCAGGATCGGCTTTAGTTTCACGTGTATCTCTTAAGCCGGCAGAGAAAACCCACCTGATATGCGCTCCACACAATTGAATAGAGACGCCGTTGATTTTCTATGGGAATTGCAGAAATGACTTCTAAGCCTCAAAATAATGACTTTTTTTCCTAAGGTGGTAGGAATGAAACTCAGTGCGGGCTGGATGGGGTCCCCCCTGGGCACCGCAGACCTAAGCTTGTTTAACTCCTACCTCTTAAAGGGACCGAGAAAAAATGACCTTTTCTGCACTCCAATGTAAGTCAATGGGGCGATTTTTTGGCTATGTGCTAGAAATGAAATTCAGTGCGGATTGGATGACAGGCACCCTAGGCACCCAGGATCGGCTTTAGTTTCACGTGTATCTCTTAAGCCGGCAGAGAAAACCCACCTGATATGCGCTCCACACAATTGAATAGAGACGCCGTTGATTTTCTATGGGAATTGCAGAAATGACTTCTAAGCCTCAAAATAATGACTTTTTTTCCTAAGGTGGTAGGAATGAAACTCAGTGCGGGCTGGATGGGGTCCCCCCTGGGCACCGCAGACCTAAGCTTGTTTAACTCCTACCTCTTAAAGGGACCGAGAAAAAATGACCTTTTCTGCACTCCAATGTAAGTCAATGGGGCGATTTTTTGGCTATGTGCTAGAAATGAAATTCAGTGCGGATTGGATGACAGGCACCCTAGGCACCCAGGATCGGCTTTAGTTTCACGTGTATCTCTTAAGCCGGCAGAGAAAACCCACCTGATATGCGCTCCACACAATTGAATAGAGACGCCGTTGATTTTCTATGGGAATTGCAGAAATGACTTCTAAGCCTCAAAATAATGACTTTTTTTCCTAAGGTGGTAGGAATGAAACTCAGTGCGGGCTGGATGGGGTCCCCCCTGGGCACCGCAGACCTAAGCTTGTTTAACTCCTACCTCTTAAAGGGACCGAGAAAAAATGACCTTTTCTGCACTCCAATGTAAGTCAATGGGGCGATTTTTTGGCTATGTGCTAGAAATGAAATTCAGTGCGGATTGGATGACAGGCACCCTAGGCACCCAGGATCGGCTTTAGTTTCACGTGTATCTCTTAAGCCGGCAGAGAAAACCCACCTGATATGCGCTCCACACAATTGAATAGAGACGCCGTTGATTTTCTATGGGAATTGCAGAAATGACTTCTAAGCCTCAAAATAATGACTTTTTTTCCTAAGGTGGTAGGAATGAAACTCAGTGCGGGCTGGATGGGGTCCCCCCTGGGCACCGCAGACCTAAGCTTGTTTAACTCCTACCTCTTAAAGGGACCGAGAAAAAATGACCTTTTCTGCACTCCAATGTAAGTCAATGGGGCGATTTTTTGGCTATGTGCTAGAAATGAAATGCAGTGCGGATTGGATGACAGGCACCCTAGGCACCCAGGATCGGCTTTAGTTTCACGTGTATCTCTTAAGCCGGCAGAGAAAACCCACCTGATATGCGCTCCACACAATTGAATAGAGACGCCGTTGATTTTCTATGGGAATTGCAGAAATGACTTCTAAGCCTCAAAATAATGACTTTTTTTCCTAAGGTGGTAGGAATGAAACTCAGTGCGGGCTGGATGGGGCCCCCCAGGGGGCCGAAGACAAGCTTGTTAACTTTTTT
>NW_027210383.1:0-77090 GCF_027789765.1 Dendropsophus ebraccatus | reverse complement strand
GACATCATCGATGACATCAATGATGACATCATCGCAATGACATCCATCGATGACATCATCTGATGAATCACTGATGACATCACCGATGACATCACTGATGAACATCACCGATGACATCATCGATGACCTCATCGATGGACACACTGAGAACATCATCGATGACACACTGATGACATCATCCGATGACATCACTGATGACATCATCGATGACATCATCGAGACATCACTGATGACATCATCGATGACATCACTGATGACATCATCGATGACATCATCGATGACATCATCCGATGACATCACTGATGACATCATCGATGACATCATCGATGACATCATCGATGACATCAGATGACATCATCGATGACATCAACGATGACATCATCGATGACATCATCGATGACATCACTGATGACATCATCGATGACATCACTGATGACATCATCGATGACATCACTGATGACATCATCGATGACATCATCGATGACATCACTGATGACATCATCGATGACATCACGATGACATCATCGTGACATCACTGATGACATCATCGATGACATCACCGAATACATAATCGTTAACCTCACTGATGACATCATCGATGACATCAATTACATCACTGATGACAATCATTGACAACAATAATAACTTTATGGACAATTTCATTGTTGACATCACTGATGATCATCAATGAGTAACTTTGGTACAATCCCTTTCAGAGCAACTTTGGTACAGTCCTTAAGGAGCGACTTAGGTGCCAAATTTAAAGTACCTATATACTGTCCCTTTAAGAGCAGCTTAAGTATTGTCCCTTTAAAGAGACTTAGGTGCCATCCTTTGAAGACCAGCTTAAGTACTGACCAGTTTAAGTACTGACGGAGTCTGTGCGCAAAGCGGTTCGGGCTGTATTAATCGCATAACAATGGATGGAAGAAGAAGAAGACGGATTACAATATAGTGCTTTAAAAGCACTATTAGACATCATTAATAGTATATGGTTGACATCATTTCCGAGATCACTGATAACAATAATTGACAACAATTATAACTTTATCGACAACGTCACCGTTGACATCACTGATGAATCATCGATGACATCACTGATGACATCATCGATGACATCACTGATGACATCATCGATGACATCATCGATGACATCACTGATGACATCATCGATGACATCAACGATGACATCATCGATGACATCACGATGACATCATCGATGACATCATCGATGACATCATTGATGACATCACTGATGACATCATCGATGACATCATTGATGACATCACTGATGATATCATCGATGACATCATCGATGACATCACCGATGACATCATCGATGACATCATCGATGACATCACCGATGACATCATCGATGACATAACTGATGACATCACTGATGACATCATCGATGACATCATCGATGACATCACTGATGACATCATCGATGACATCACCGATTACATAATCGTTACCTCACTGATGACATCATCGATGACATCAATTACATCACTGATGACAATCATTGACAACAATAATAACTTTATGGACAATTTCATTGTTGACATCACTGATGATCATCAATGAGTAACTTTGGTACAATCCCTTTCAGAGCAACTTTGGTACAGTCCCTTAAGGAGCGACTTAGGTGCCAAAGTTTTAAAGTACCTATATACTGTCCCTTTAAGAGCAGCTTAAATTGTCCCTTTAAAAGAGACTTAGGTGCCATCCTTTGAAGACCAGCTTAAGTACTGACCAGTTTAAGTACTGACGGAGTCTGTGCGCAAAGCGGTTCGGGCTGTATTAATCGCATAACAATGGATGGAAGAAGAAGAAGACGGATTACAATATAGTGCTTTTAAAAGCACTATTATGACATCATTAATAGTATATTGGTTGACATCATTTCCGAGATCACTGATAACAATAATTGACAACAATTATAACTTATCGACAACGTCACCGTTGACATCACTGATGACATCATCGATGACATCACTGATGACATCATCGATGACATCACTGATGACATCATCGATGACATCACGATGACATCACTGATGACATCATCGATGACATCACTGATGACATCATCGATGACATCATCGATGACATCACTGATGACATCATCGATGACATCATGATGACATCACTGATGACATCATCGATGACATCATTGATGACATCATGATGACATCATCGATGACATCATGATGACATCATCGATGACATCATCGATGACATCACTGATGACATCATCGATGACATCATCGATGACATCATGATGACATCATCGATGACATCATTGATGACATCACTGATGACATCATCGATGACATCACTGATGACATCATCGATGACATCACTGATGACATCATCGATGACATCACTGATGACATCATCGATGACATCACTGATGACATCATCGATGACATATCATGATGACATCATCGATGACATCACTGATGACATCATCGATGACATCACTGATGACATCATCGATGACATCATCGATGACATCAAAGATGACATCATCGATGACATCACCGATGACATCATCGATGACATCACCGATGACATCATCGATGACATCACAGATGACATCATCGATGACATAATGATGACATCACTGATGACATCATCGATGACATCATCGATGACATCACTGATGACATCATCGATGACATCACCGATACATAATCGTTAACCTCACTGATGACATCATCGATGACATCAATTACATCACTGATGACAATCATTGACAACAATAATAACTTTATGGACAATTTCATTGTTGACATCACTGATGATCATCAATGAGTAACTTTGGTACAATCCCTTTCAGAGCAACTTTGGTACAGTCCCTTAAGGAGCGACTTAGGTGCCAAAGTTTTAAAGTACCTATATACTGTCCCTTTAAGAGCAGCTTAAGTATTGTCCCTTTAAAGAGACTTAGGTGCCATCCTTTGAAGACCAGCTTAAGTACTGACCAGTTTAAGTACTGACGGAGTCTGTGCGCAAAGCGGTTCGGGCTGTATTAATCGCATAACAATGGATGGAAGAAGAAGAAGACGGATTACAATATAGTGCTTTTAAAAGCACTATTATGACATCATTAATAGTATATTGGTTGACATCATTCCGAGATCACTGATAACAATAATTGACAACAATTATAACTTTATCGACAACGTCACCGTTGACATCACTGATGACATCATCGATGACATCACTGATGACATCATCGATGACATCACTGATGACATCACTGATGACAACATCGATGACATCACTGATGACATCATCGATGACATCATCGATGACATCACTGATGACGTCATCGATGACATCACTGATGACGTCATCGATGACATCACCGATGACATCATCGATGACATCATGATGACATCATCGATGACATCATCGATGACATCATCGATGACATCACTGATGACATCATCGATGACATCACTGATGACATCATCGATGACATCATCGATGACATCATCGATGACATCACTGATGACATCATCGATGACATCACTGATGACATCATCGATGACATCACTGATGACATCATCGATGACATCATCGATGACATCACTGATGACATCATCGATGACATCACTGATGACATCATCGATGACATCATCGATGACATCATCGATGACATCACTGATGACATCATCGATGACATCATCGATGACATCATCGATGACATCACTGATGACATCATCGATGACATCAACGATGACATCATCGATGACATCATCGATGACATCACTGATGACATCATCGATGACATCACTGATGACATCATCGATGACATCACTGATGACATCATCGATGACATCATCGATGACATCACTGATTACATCATCGATGACATCACGATTACATAATCGTTGACCTCACTGATGACATCATCGATGACATCACCGATACATAATCGTTAACCTCACTGATGACATCATCGATGACATCAATTACATCACTGATGACAATCATTGACAACAATAATAACTTTATGGACAATTTCATTGTTGACATCACTGATGATCATCAATGAGTAACTTTGGTACAATCCCTTTCAGAGCACTTTGGTACAGTCCCTTAAGGAGCGACTTAGGTGCCAAAGTTTTAAAGTACCTATATACTGTCCCTTTAAGAGCAGCTTAAGTATTGTCCCTTTAAAAGAGACTTAGGTGCCATCCTTTGAAGACCAGCTTAAGTACTGACCAGTTTAAGTACTGACGGAGTCTGTGCGCAAAGCGGTTCGGGCTGTATTAATCGCATAACAATGGATGGAAGAAGAAGAAGACGGATTACAATATAGTGCTTTTAAAAGCACTATTATGACATCATTAATAGTATATTGGTTGACATCATTTCCGAGATCACTGATAACAATAATTGACAACAATTATAACTTTATCGACAACGTCACCGTTGACATCACTGATGACATCATCGATGACATCACTGATGACATCACTGATGACATCACTGATGACATCACGATGGACATCATCGATGACATCACGATGACATCATCGATGACATCAACGATGACATCATCGATGACATCACTGATGACATCATCGATGACATCACCGATGACATCATCGATGACATCAATGATGACATCACCGATGACATCATCGATGACATCACAGATGACATCATCGATGACATCACGATGACATCATCGATGACATCACCGATGACATCATCGATGACATCACGATGACATCATCGATGACATAACTGATGACATCACTGATGACATCATCGATGACATCATCGATGACATCACTGATGACATCATCGATGACATCACCGATTACATAATCGTTAACCTCACTGATGACATCATCGATGACATCAATTACATCACTGATGACAATCATTGACAACAATAATAACTTTATGGACAATTTCATTGTTGACATCACTGATGATCATCAATGAGTAACTTTGGTACAATCCCTTTCAGAGCAACTTTGGTACAGTCCCTTAAGGAGCGACTTAGGTGCCAAAGTTTTAAAGTACCTATATACTGTCCCTTTAAGAGCAGCTTAAGTATTGTCCCTTTAAAAGAGACTTAGGTGCCATCCTTTGAAGACCAGCTTAAGTACTGACCAGTTTAAGTACTGACGGAGTCTGTGCGCAAAGCGGTTCGGGCTGTATTAATCGCATAACAATGGATGGAAGAAGAAGAAGACGGATTACAATATAGTGCTTTTAAAAGCACTATTATGACATCATTAATAGTATATTGGTTGACATCATTTCCGAGATCACTGATAACAATAATTGACAACAATTATAACTTTATCGACAACGTCACGTTGACATCACTGATGACATCATCGATGACATCACTGATGACATCATCGATGACATCACTGATGACATCATCGATGACATCACTGATGACATCACTGATGACATCATCGATGACATCACTGATGACATCACTGATGACATCATCGATGACATCATGATGACATCATCGATGACATCATCGATGACATCACTGATGACATCATCGATGACATCATTGATGACATCACGATGACATCATTGATGACATCAACGATGACATCACTGATGACATCATCGATGACATCATGATGACATCATCGATGACATCACTGATGACATCATCGATGACATCACTGATGACATCATCGATGACATCATCGATGACATCATCGATGACATCACTGATGACATCACCGATGACATCATCGATGACATCATCGATGACATCATGATGACATCATCGATGACATCACTGATGACATCATCGATGACATCACTGATGACATCATCGATGACATCATCGATGACATCATCGATGACATCACAGATGACATCATCGATGACATCATCGATGACATCATCGATGACATCACCGATGACATCATCGATGACATAACTGATGACATCACTGATGACATCATCGATGACATCATCGATGACATCACTGATGACATCATCGATGACATCACCGATTACATAATCGTTAACCTCACTGATGACATCATCGATGACATCAATTACATCACTGATGACAATCATTGACAACAATAATAACTTTATGGACAATTTCATTGTTGACATCACTGATGATCATCAATGAGTAACTTTGGTACAATCCCTTTCAGAGCAACTTTGGTACAGTCCCTTAAGGAGCGACTTAGGTGCCAAAGTTTTAAAGTACCTATATACTGTCCCTTTAAGAGCAGCTTAAGTATTGTCCCTTTAAAAGAGACTTAGGTGCCATCCTTTGAAGACCAGCTTAAGTACTGACCAGTTTAAGTACTGACGGAGTCTGTGCGCAAAGCGGTTCGGGCTGTATTAATCGCATAACAATGGATGGAAGAAGAAGAAGACGGATTACAATATAGTGCTTTTAAAAGCACTATTATGACATCATTAATAGTATATTGGTTGACATCATTTCCGAGATCACTGATAACAATAATTGACAACAATTATAACTTTATCGACAACGTCACCGTTGACATCACTGATGACATCATCGATGACATCACTGATGACATCATCGATGACATCACTGATGACATCATCGATGACATCACTGATGACATCATCAATGACATCATTGATGACATCACTGATGACATCATCGATGACATCATTGATGACATCATCGATGACATCATCGATGACATCACGATGACATCATGATGACATCATCGATGACATCACTGATGACATCATTGATGACATCAACGATGACATCACTGATGACATCATCGATGACATCACTGATGACATCATCGATGACATCACTGATGACATCATCGATGACATCACTGATGACATCATCGATGACATCATCGATGACATCACTGATGACATCATCGATGACATCACGATGACATCATCGATGACATCACTGATGACATCATCGATGACATCACTGATGACATCATCGATGACATCACTGATGACATCATCGATGACATCATCGATGACATCATCGATGACATCACCGATGACATCATCGATGACATCACCGATGACATCATCGATGACATCACTGATGACATCATGATGACATCATCGATGACATCATCGATGACATCACTGATGACATCATCGATGACATCACCGATACATAATCGTTAACCTCACTGATGACATCATCGATGACATCAATTACATCACTGATGACAATCATTGACAACAATAATAACTTTATGGACAATTTCATTGTTGACATCACTGATGATCATCAATGAGTAACTTTGGTACAATCCCTTTCAGAGCAACTTTGGTACAGTCCCTTAAGGAGCGACTTAGGTGCCAAAGTTTTAAAGTACCTATATACTGTCCCTTTAAGAGCAGCTTAAGTATTGTCCCTTTAAAAGAGACTTAGGTGCCATCCTTTGAAGACCAGCTTAAGTACTGACCAGTTTAAGTCTGACTGACGGAGTCTGTGCGCAAAGCGGTTCGGGCTGTATTAATCGCATAACAATGGATGGAAGAAGAAGAAGACGGATTACAATATAGTGCTTTTAAAAGCACTATTATGACATCATTAATAGTATATTGGTTGACATCATTTCCGAGATCACTGATAACAATAATTGACAACAATTATAACTTTATCGACAACGTCACCGTTGACATCACTGATGACATCATCGATGACATCACTGATGACATCATCGATGACATCATCGATGACATCATCGATGACATCACCGATGACATCACTGATGACATCATCGATGACATCACTGATGACATCATCGATGACATCATCGATGACATCACTGATGACATCATCGATGACATCATTGATGACATCATGATGACATCATCGATGACATCATTGATGACATCACTGATGACATCATCGATGACATCATTGATGACATCACGATGACATCATCGATGACATCACTGATGACATCATCGATGACATCATCGATGACATCACTGATGACATCATCGATGACATCATTGATGACATCACTGATGACATCATCGATGACATCACTGATGACATCATCGATGACATCACTGATGACATCATCGATGACATCACTGATGACATCATCGATGACATCACTGATGACATCATCGATGACATAACTGATGACATCATCGATGACATCACTGATGACATCATCGATGACATCACTGATGACATCATCGATGACATCATCGATGACATCACGATGACATCATCGATGACATCACCGATGACATCATCGATGACATCACCGATGACATCATCGATGACATCACGATGACATCATCGATGACATAACTGATGACATCACTGATGACATCATCGATGACATCATCGATGACATCACTGATGACATCATCGATGACATCACCGATTACATAATCGTTAACCTCACTGATGACATCATCGATGACATCAATTACATCACTGATGACAATCATTGACAACAATAATAACTTTATGGACAATTTCATTGTTGACATCACTGATGATCATCAATGAGTAACTTTGGTACAATCCCTTTCAGAGCAACTTTGGTACAGTCCCTTAAGGAGCGACTTAGGTGCCAAAGTTTTAAAGTACCTATATACTGTCCCTTTAAGAGCAGCTTAAGTATTGTCCCTTTAAAAGAGACTTAGGTGCCATCCTTTGAAGACCAGCTTAAGTACTGACCAGTTTAAGTACTGACGGAGTCTGTGCGCAAAGCGGTTCGGGCTGTATTAATCGCATAACAATGGATGGAAGAAGAAGAAGACGGATTACAATATAGTGCTTTTAAAAGCACTATTATGACATCATTAATAGTATATTGGTTGACATCATTTCCGAGATCACTGATAACAATAATTGACAACAATTATAACTTTATCGACAACGTCACCGTTGACATCACTGATGACATCATCGATGACATCACTGATGACATCATCGATGACATCACTGATGACATCACTGATGACATCATCGATGACATCACTGATGACATCACTCGATGACATCATCGATGACATCACTGATGACATCATCGATGACATCACTGATGACATCATCGATGACATCATGATGACATCATCGATGACATCACTGATGACATCATCGATGACATCATCGATGACATCATCGATGACATCACTGATGACATCATCGATGACATCATGATGACATCACCGATGACATCACGATGACATCATCGATGACATCACTGATGACATCATCGATGACATCACTGATGACATCATCGATGACATCACTGATGACATCACGATGACATCATCGATGACATCACTGATGACATCATCGATGACATCATGATGACATCATCGATGACATCACATCGATGACATCATCGATGACATCACTGATGACATCATCGATGACATCATCGATGACATCATCGATGACATCACTGATGACATCATCGATGACATCATCGATGACATCACGATGACATCATCGATGACATCACTGATGAATCATCGTGACATCACTGATGACATCATCGATGACATCACTGATGACATCATCGATGACATACATCGATGACATCAGATTACATCATCGATGACATCACCGATACATAACGATGACCTCACTGATGACATCATCGATGACATCACGAATTACATAATCGTTAACCTCACTGATGACATCATCGATGACATCAATTACATCACTGATGACAATCATTGACAACAATAATAACTTTATGGACAATTTCATTGTTGACATCACTGATGATCATCAATGAGTAACTTTGGTACAATCCCTTTCAGAGCAACTTTGGTACAGTCCCTAAGGAGCGACTTAGGTGCCAAAGTTTTAAAGTACCTATATACTGTCCCTTTAAGAGCAGCTTAAGTATTGTCCCTTTAAAAGAGACTTAGGTGCCATCTTTGAAGACCAGCTTAAGTACTGACCAGTTTAAGTACTGACGGAGTCTGTGCGCAAAGCGGTTCGGGCTGTATTAATCGCATAACAATGGATGAAGAAGAAGAAGACGGATTACATATAGTGCTTTTAAAAGCACTATTATGACATCATTAATAGTATATGGTTGACATCATTTCCGAGATCACTGATAACAATAATTGACAACAATTATAACTTTATCGACAACGTCACCGTGGACATCACTGATGACATCATCGATGACATCACTGATGACATCATTGATGACATCACTGATGACATCATCGATGACATCATCGATGACATCACTGATGACATCATCGATGACATCACTGATGACATCATCGATGACATCACCGATGACATCATCGATGACATCACTGATGACATCATCGATGACATCACTGATGACATCATCGATGACATCATCGATGACATCACTGATGACATCATCGATGACATCACCGATGACATCATCGATGACATCACCGATGACATCATCGATGACATCACCGATGACATCATCGATGACATAACTGATGACATCACTGATGACATCATCGATGACATCATCGATGACATCACTGATGACATCATCGATGACATCACAGATTACATAATCGTTAACATCACTGATGACATCATCGATGACATCATTACATCACTGATGACAATCATTGACAACAATAATAACTTTATGGACAATTTCATTGTTGACATCACTGATGATCATCAATGAGTAACTTTGGTACAATCCCTTTCAGAGCAACTTTGGTACAGCCTTAAGGAGCGACTTAGGTGCCAAAGTTTTAAAGTACCTATATACTGTCCCTTTAAGAGCAGCTTAAGTATTGTCCCTTTAAAAGAGACTTAGGTGCCATCCTTTGAAGACCAGCTTAAGTACTGACCAGTTTAAGTACTGACGGAGTCTGTGCGCAAAGCGGTTCGGGCTGTATTAATCGCATAACAATGGATGGAAGAAGAAGAAGACGGATTACAATATAGTGCTTTTAAAAGCACTATTATGACATCATTAATAGTATATTGGTTGACATCATTTCCGAGATCACTGATAACAATAATTGACAACAATTATAACTTTATCGACAACGTCACCGTTGACATCACTGATGACATCATCGATGACATCACTGATGACATCATCGATGACATCACTGATGACATCATCGATGACATCACTGATGACATCACTGATGACATCATCGATGACATCATTGATGACATCATGATGACATCATCGATGACATCATTGATGACATCATCGATGACATCATGATGACATCACTGATGACATCATCGATGACATCATTGATGACATCATCGATGACATCATTGATGACATCATCGATGACATCACTGATGACATCATCGATGACATCACTGATGACATCATCGATGACATCACTGATGACATCATCGATGACATCACTGATGACATCATCGATGACATCATCGATGACATCATCGATGACATCACTGATGACATCATCGATGACATCATCGATGACATCATCGATGACATCACTGATGACATCATCGATGACATCACTGATGACATCATCGATGACATCACTGATGACATCATCGATGACATCAATCGATGACATCATCGATGACATCACCGATGACATCATCGATGACATCACGATGACATCATCGATGACATCACCGATGACATCATCGATGACATAACGATGACATCACTGATGACATCATCGATGACATCATCGATGACATCACTGATGACATCATCGATGACATCACCGATTACATAATCGTTAACCTCACTGATGACATCATCGATGACATCAATTACATCACTGATGACAATCATTGACAACAATAATAACTTTATGGACAATTTCATTGTTGACATCACTGATGATCATCAATGAGTAACTTTGGTACAATCCCTTTCAGAGCAACTTTGGTACAGTCCCTTAAGGAGCGACTTAGGTGCCAAAGTTTTAAAGTACCTATATACTGTCCCTTTAAGAGCAGCTTAAGTATTGTCCCTTTAAAAGAGACTTAGGTGCCATCCTTTGAAGACCAGCTTAAGTACTGACCAGTTTAAGTACTGACGGAGTCTGTGCGCAAAGCGGTTCGGGCTGTATTAATCGCATAACAATGGATGGAAGAAGAAGAAGACGGATTACAATATAGTGCTTTTAAAAGCACTATTATGACATCATTAATAGTATATTGGTTGACATCATTTCCGAGATCACTGATAACAATAATTGACAACAATTATAACTTTATCGACAACGTCACCGTTGACATCACTGATGACATCATCGATGACATCACTGATGACATCATCGATGACATCACTGATGACATCATCGATGACATCACTGATGACATCATCAATGACATCATTGATGACATCACTGATGACATCATCGATGACATCATTGATGACATCATCGATGACATCATCGATGACATCACTGATGACATCACGATGACATCATTGATGACATCACTGATGACATCATTGATGACATCAACGATGACATCACTGATGACATCATCGATGACATCACTGATGACATCATCGATGACATCACTGATGACATCATCGATGACATCACTGATGACATCATCGATGACATCATCGATGACATCACTGATGACATCACCGATGACATCATCGATGACATCATCGATGACATCACTGATGACATCATCGATGACATCACTGATGACATCATCGATGACATCACTGATGACATCATCGATGACATCATCGATGACATCACGATGACATCATCGATGACATCATCGATGACATCACCGATGACATCATCGATGACATAACTGATGACATCACTGATGACATCATCGATGACATCATCGATGACATCACTGATGACATCATCGATGACATCACCGATTACATAATCGTTAACCTCACTGATGACATCATCGATGACATCAATTACATCACTGATGACAATCATTGACAACAATAATAACTTTATGGACAATTTCATTGTTGACATCACTGATGATCATCAATGAGTAACTTTGGTACAATCCCTTTCAGAGCAACTTTGGTACAGTCCCTTAAGGAGCGACTTAGGTGCCAAGTTTTAAAGTACCTATATACTGTCCCTTAAGAGCAGCTTAAGTATTGTCCCTTTAAAAGAGACTTAGGTGCCATCCTTTGAAGACCAGCTTAAGTACTGACCAGTTTAAGTACTGACGGAGTCTGTGCGCAAAGCGGTTCGGGCTGTATTAATCGCATAACAATGGATGGAAGAAGAAGAAGACGGATTACAATATAGTGCTTTTAAAAGCACTATTATGACATCATTAATAGTATATTGGTTGACATCATTTCCGAGATCACTGATAACAATAATTGACAACAATTATAACTTTATCGACAACGTCACCGTTGACATCACTGATGACATCATCGATGACATCACTGATGACATCATCGATGACATCATCGATGACATCATCGATGACATCATCGATGACATCACTGATGACATCATCGATGACATCACTGATGACATCATCGATGACATCATCGATGACATCACTGATGACATCATCGATGACATCATTGATGACATCACTGATGACATCATCGATGACATCATTGATGACATCACGATGACATCACCGATGACATCATTGATGACATCATCGATGACATCATCGATGACATCACTGATGACATCATCGATGACATCATCGATGACATCACTGATGACATCATCGATGACATCATTGATGACATCACTGATGAACATCATCGATGACATCACTGATGACATCATCGATGACATCACTGATGACATCATCGATGACATCACTGATGACATCATCGATGACATCACTGATGACATCATCGATGACATCACTGATGACATCATCGATGACATCACTGATGACATCATCGATGACCATCACTGATGACATCATCGATGACATCATC
This sequence comes from Dendropsophus ebraccatus, assembly GCF_027789765.1. Classification (NCBI taxonomy): domain Eukaryota; kingdom Metazoa; phylum Chordata; class Amphibia; order Anura; family Hylidae; genus Dendropsophus; species Dendropsophus ebraccatus. The sequence continues at coordinate 63,186 of NW_027210383.1, read as the reverse complement.
GATGACATCACGATGACATCATCGATGACATCACCGATGACATCATCGATGACATCACCGATGACATCATCGATGACATCACTGATGACATCATCGATGACATAACTGATGACATCACTGATGACATCATCGATGACATCATCGATGACATCACTGATGACATCATCGATGACATCACGATTACATAATCGTTAACCTCACTGATGACATCATCGATGACATCAATTACATCACTGATGACAATCATTGACAACAATAATAACTTTATGGACAATTTCATTGTTGACATCACTGATGATCATCAATGAGTAACTTTGGTACAATCCCTTTCAGAGCAACTTTGGTACAGTCCCTTAAGGAGCGACTTAGGTGCCAAAGTTTTAAAGTACCTATATACTGTCCCTTTAAGAGCAGCTTAAGTATTGTCCCTTTAAAAGAGACTTAGGTGCCATCCTTTGAAGACCAGCTTAAGTACTGACCAGTTTAAGTACTGACGGAGTCTGTGCGCAAAGCGGTTCGGGCTGTATTAATCGCATAACAATGGATGGAAGAAGAAGAAGACGGATTACAATATAGTGCTTTTAAAAGCACTATTATGACATCATTAATAGTATATTGGTTGACATCATTTCCGAGATCACTGATAACAATAATTGACAACAATTATAACTTTATCGACAACGTCACCGTTGACATCACTGATGACATCATCGATGACATCACTGATGACATCATCGATGACATCACTGATGACATCATCGATGACATCACTGATGACATCATCGATGACATCACTGATGACATCATCGATGACATCATCGATGACATCATCGATGACATCATCGATGACATCATCGATGACATCACTGATGACATCATCGATGACATCACGATGACATCATCGATGACATCACTGATGACATCATCGATGACATCAACGATGACATCATCGATGACATCACTGATGACATCATCGATGACATCACTGATGACATCATCGATGACATCACTGATGACATCATCGATGACATCACTGATGACATCATCGATGACATCACTGATGACATCATCGATGACATCACTGATGACATCATCGATGACATCACTGATGACATCATCGATGACATCATCGATGACATCACTGATGACATCATCGATGACATCATCGATGACATCATCGATGACATCATCGATGACATCACTGATGACATCATCGATGACATCATCGATGACATCATCGATGACATCATCGATGACATCACTGATGACATCATCGATGACATCATCGATGACATCATCGATGACATCATCGATGACATCACTGATGACATCATCGATGACATCACTGATGACATCATCGATGACATCACTGATGACATCATCGATGACATCACTGATGACATCATCGATGACATCACTGATGACATCATCGATGACATCATCGATGACATCACTGATGACATCATCGATGACATCACCGATGACATAATCGTGACCTCACTGATGACATCATCGATGACATCACCGATACATAATCGTTAACCTCACTGATGACATCATCGATGACATCAATTACATCACTGATGACAATCATTGACAACAATAATAACTTTATGGACAATTTCATTGTTGACATCACTGATGATCATCAATGAGTAACTTTGGTACAATCCCTTTCAGAGCAACTTTGGTACAGTCCCTTAAGGAGCGACTTAGGTGCCAAAGTTTTAAAGTACCTATATACTGTCCCTTTAAGAGCAGCTTAAGTATTGTCCCTTTAAAAGAGACTTAGGTGCCATCCTTTGAAGACCAGCTTAAGTACTGACCAGTTTAAGTACTGACGGAGTCTGTGCGCAAAGCGGTTCGGGCTGTATTAATCGCATAACAATGGATGGAAGAAGAAGAAGACGGATTACAATATAGTGCTTTTAAAAGCACTATTATGACATCATTAATAGTATATTGGTTGACATCATTTCCGAGATCACTGATAACAATAATTGACAACAATTATAACTTTATCGACAACGTCACCGGTGACATCACTGATGACATCATCGATGACATCACTGATGACATCATCGATGACATCACTGATGACATCATCGATGACATCACTGATGACATCATCGATGACATCATTGATGACATCACTGATGACATCATCGATGACATCATTGATGACATCATCGATGACATCATCGATGACATCACTGATGACATCATCGATGACATCATCGATGACATCACTGATGACATCATTGATGACATCAACGATGACATCACTGATGACATCATCGATGACATCACTGATGACATCATCGATGACATCACTGATGACATCATCGATGACATCACTGATGACATCATCGATGACATCATCGATGACATCACTGATGACATCACCCATGACATCATCGATGACATCATCGATGACATCACTGATGACATCATCGATGACATCACTGATGACATCATCGATGACATCACTGATGACATCATCGATGACATCATCGATGACATCACCGATGACATCATCGATGACATCACCGATGACATCATCGATGACAACTGATGACATCACTGATGACATCATCGATGACATCCTCGATGACATCACTGATGACATCATCGATGACATCACCGATTACATAATCGTTAACCTCACTGATGACATCATCGATGACATCAATTACATCACTGATGACAATCATTGACAACAATAATAACTTTATGGACAATTTCATTGTTGACATCACTGATGATCATCAATGAGTAACTTTGGTACAATCCCTTTCAGAGCAACTTTGGTACAGTCCCTTAAGGAGCGACTTAGGTGCCAAAGTTTTAAAGTACCTATATACTGTCCCTTTAAGAGCAGCTTAAGTATTGTCCCTTTAAAAGAGACTTAGGTGCCATCCTTTGAAGACCAGCTTAAGTACTGACCAGTTTAAGTACTGACGGAGTCTGTGCGCAAAGCGGTTCGGGCTGTATTAATCGCATAACAATGGATGGAAGAAGAAGAAGACGGATTACAATATAGTGCTTTTAAAAGCACTATTATGACATCATTAATAGTATATTGGTTGACATCATTTCCGAGATCACTGATAACAATAATTGACAACAATTATAACTTTATCGACAACGTCACCGTTGACATCACTGATGACATCATCGATGACATCACTGATGACATCATCGATGACATCATCGATGACATCATCGATGACATCACCGATGACATCACTGATGACATCATCGATGACATCACTGATGACATCATCGATGACATCATCGATGACATCACTGATGACATCATCGATGACATCATTGATGACATCACTGATGACATCATCGATGACATCATGATGACATCACTGATGACATCACCGATGACATCATTGATGACATCATCGATGACATCATCGATGACATCACTGATGACATCATCGATGACATCATCGATGACATCACTGATGACATCATCGATGACATCATTGATGACATCACTGATGACATCATCGATGACATCACTGATGACATCATCGATGACATCACTGATGACATCATCGATGACATCACTGATGACATCATCGATGACATCACTGATGACATCATCGATGACATCACTGATGACATCATCGATGACATCACTGATGACATCATCGATGACATCACTGATGACATCATCGATGACATCATCGATGACATCACCGATGACATCATCGATGACATCACCGATGACATCATCGATGACATCACCGATGACATCATCGATGACATCACCGATGACATCATCGATGACATAACTGATGACATCACTGATGACATCATCGATGACATCATCGATGACATCACTGATGACATCATCGATGACATCACCGATTACATAATCGTTAACCTCACTGATGACATCATCGATGACATCAATTACATCACTGATGACAATCATTGACAACAATAATAACTTTATGGACAATTTCATTGTTGACATCACTGATGATCATCAATGAGTAACTTTGGTACAATCCCTTTCAGAGCAACTTTGGTACAGTCCCTTAAGGAGCGACTTAGGTGCCAAAGTTTTAAAGTACCTATATACTGTCCCTTTAAGAGCAGCTTAAGTATTGTCCCTTTAAAAGAGACTTAGGTGCCATCCTTTGAAGACCAGCTTAAGTACTGACCAGTTTAAGTACTGACGGAGTCTGTGCGCAAAGCGGTTCGGGCTGTATTAATCGCATAACAATGGATGGAAGAAGAAGAAGACGGATTACAATATAGTGCTTTTAAAAGCACTATTATGACATCATTAATAGTATATTGGTTGACATCATTTCCGAGATCACTGATAACAATAATTGACAACAATTATAACTTTATCGACAACGTCACCGTTGACATCACTGATGACATCATCGATGACATCACTGATGACATCATCGATGACATCACTGATGACATCACTGATGACATCATCGATGACATCACTGATGACATCATCGATGACATCATCGATGACATCATCGATGACATCACTGATGACATCATCGATGACATCACTGATGACATCATCGATGACATCACTGATGACATCATCGATGACATCACTGATGACATCATCGATGACATCATCGATGACATCATCGATGACATCACTGATGACATCATCGATGACATCACTGATGACATCATCGATGACATCATCGATGACATCATCGATGACATCACTGATGACATCATCGATGACATCATGATGACATCATCGATGACATCACTGATGACATCATCGATGACATCATCGATGACATCACTGATGACATCATCGATGACATCACTGATGACATCATCGATGACATCACGATGACATCATCGATGACATCACTGATGACATCATCGATGACATCATCGATGACATCATCGATGACATCACTGATGACATCATCGATGACATCACGATGACATCATCGATGACATCATCGATGACATCACTGATGACATCATCGATGACATCACTGATGACATCATCGATGACATCACTGATGACATCATCGATGACATCATCGATGACATCACTGATGACATCATCGATGACATCACCGATGACATCATCGATGACATCACTGATGACATCATCGATGACATCACCGAATTACATAATCGTTAACCTCACTGATGACATCATCGATGACATCAATTACATCACTGATGACAATCATTGACAACAATAATAACTTTATGGACAATTTCATTGTTGACATCACTGATGATCATCAATGAGTAACTTTGGTACAATCCCTTTCAGAGCAACTTTGGTACAGTCCCTTAAGGAGCGACTTAGGTGCCAAAGTTTTAAAGTACCTATATACTGTCCCTTTAAGAGCAGCTTAAGTATTGTCCCTTTAAAAGAGACTTAGGTGCCATCCTTTGAAGACCAGCTTAAGTACTGACCAGTTTAAGTACTGACGGAGTCTGTGCGCAAAGCGGTTCGGGCTGTATTAATCGCATAACAATGGATGGAAGAAGAAGAAGACGGATTACAATATAGTGCTTTTAAAAGCACTATTATGACATCATTAATAGTATATTGGTTGACATCATTTCCGAGATCACTGATAACAATAATTGACAACAATTATAACTTTATCGACAACGTCACCGTTGACATCACTGATGACATCATCGATGACATCACTGATGACATCACTCGATGACATCACTGATGACATCATCGATGACATCATCGATGACATCACGATGACATCATCGATGACATCACGATGACATCATCGATGACATCACCGATGACATCATCGATGACATCACCGATGACATCATCGATGACATCACTGATGACATCATCGATGACATCATCGATGACATCACAGATGACATCATCGATGACATCACCGATGACATCATCGATGACATCACCGATGACATCATCGATGACATCACGATGACATCATCGATGACATCACTGATGACATCACTGATGACATCATCGATGACATCATCGATGACATCACTGATGACATCATCGATGACATCACCGATTACATAATCGTTAACCTCACTGATGACATCATCGATGACATCAATTACATCACTGATGACAATCATTGACAACAATAATAACTTTATGGACAATTTCATTGTTGACATCACTGATGATCATCAATGAGTAACTTTGGTACAATCCCTTTCAGAGCAACTTTGGTACAGTCCCTTAAGGAGCGACTTAGGTGCCAAAGTTTTAAAGTACCTATATACTGTCCCTTTAAGAGCAGCTTAAGTATTGTCCCTTTAAAAGAGACTTAGGTGCCATCCTTTGAAGACCAGCTTAAGTACTGACCAGTTTAAGTACTGACGGAGTCTGTGCGCAAAGCGGTTCGGGCTGTATTAATCGCATAACAATGGATGGAAGAAGAAGAAGACGGATTACAATATAGTGCTTTTAAAAGCACTATTATGACATCATTAATAGTATATTGGTTGACATCATTTCCGAGATCACTGATAACAATAATTGACAACAATTATAACTTTATCGACAACGTCACCGTTGACATCACTGATGACATCATCGATGACATCACTGATGACATCATCGATGACATCACTGATGACATCATCGATGACATCACTGATGACATCACTGATGACATCATCGATGACATCATTGATGACATCACTGATGACATCATCGATGACATCATGATGACATCATCGATGACATCATCGATGACATCACTGATGACATCATCGATGACATCATTGATGACATCACGATGACATCATTGATGACATCAACGATGACATCACTGATGACATCATCGATGACATCACTGATGACATCATCGATGACATCACTGATGACATCATCGATGACATCATGATGACATCATCGATGACATCATCGATGACATCATCGATGACATCACTGATGACATCACCGATGACATCATCGATGACATCATCGATGACATCACTGATGACATCATCGATGACATCACTGATGACATCATCGATGACATCACTGATGACATCATCGATGACATCATCGATGACATCATCGATGACATCACGATGACATCATCGATGACATCACCGATGACATCATCGATGACATCACCGATGACATCATCGATGACATCACTGATGACATCACTGATGACATCATCGATGACATCATCGATGACATCACTGATGACATCATCGATGACATCACCGATTACATAATCGTTAACCTCACTGATGACATCATCGATGACATCAATTACATCACTGATGACAATCATTGACAACAATAATAACTTTATGGACAATTTCATTGTTGACATCACTGATGATCATCAATGAGTAACTTTGGTACAATCCCTTTCAGAGCAACTTTGGTACAGTCCCTTAAGGAGCGACTTAGGTGCCAAAGTTTTAAAGTACCTATATACTGTCCCTTTAAGAGCAGCTTAAGTATTGTCCCTTTAAAAGAGACTTAGGTGCCATCCTTTGAAGACCAGCTTAAGTACTGACCAGTTTAAGTACTGACGGAGTCTGTGCGCAAAGCGGTTCGGGCTGTATTAATCGCATAACAATGGATGGAAGAAGAAGAAGACGGATTACAATATAGTGCTTTTAAAAGCACTATTATGACATCATTAATAGTATATTGGTTGACATCATTTCCGAGATCACTGATAACAATAATTGACAACAATTATAACTTTATCGACAACGTCACCGTTGACATCACTGATGACATCATCGATGACATCACTGATGACATCATCGATGACATCACTGATGACATCATCGATGACATCACTGATGACATCATCGATGACATCATTGATGACATCACTGATGACATCATCGATGACATCATTGATGACATCATCGATGACATCATCGATGACATCACTGATGACATCATCGATGACATCATTGATGACATCACTGATGACATCATTGATGACATCACGATGACATCACTGATGACATCATCGATGACATCACTGATGACATCATCGATGACATCACTGATGACATCATCGATGACATCACTGATGACATCATCGATGACATCATCGATGACATCACTGATGACATCACGATGACATCATCGATGACATCATCGATGACATCACTGATGACATCATCGATGACATCACTGATGACATCATCGATGACATCACTGATGACATCATCGATGACATCATCGATGACATCACGATGACATCATCGATGACATCATCGATGACATCACCGATGACATCATCGATGACATAACTGATGACATCACTGATGACATCATCGATGACATCATCGATGACATCACTGATGACATCATCGATGACATCACCGATACATAATCGTTAACCTCACTGATGACATCATCGATGACATCAATTACATCACTGATGACAATCATTGACAACAATAATAACTTTATGGACAATTTCATTGTTGACATCACTGATGATCATCAATGAGTAACTTTGGTACAATCCCTTTCAGAGCAACTTTGGTACAGTCCCTTAAGGAGCGACTTAGGTGCCAAAGTTTTAAAGTACCTATATACTGTCCTTTAAGAGCAGCTTAAGTATTGTCCCTTTAAAAGAGACTTAGGTGCCATCCTTTGAAGACCAGCTTAAGTACTGACCAGTTTAAGTACTGACGGAGTCTGTGCGCAAAGCGGTTCGGGCTGTATTAATCGCATAACAATGGATGGAAGAAGAAGAAGACGGATTACAATATAGTGCTTTTAAAAGCACTATTATGACATCATTAATAGTATATTGGTTGACATCATTTCCGAGATCACTGATAACAATAATTGACAACAATTATAACTTTATCGACAACGTCACCGTTGACATCACTGATGACATCATCGATGACATCACTGATGACATCATCGATGACATCATCGATGACATCATCGATGACATCACCGATGACATCACTGATGACATCATCGATGACATCACTGATGACATCATCGATGACATCATCGATGACATCACTGATGACATCATCGATGACATCATCGATGACATCACTGATGACATCATCGATGACATCATGATGACATCACTGATGACATCACGATGACATCATTGATGACATCATCGATGACATCATCGATGACATCACTGATGACATCATCGATGACATCATCGATGACATCACTGATGACATCATCGATGACATCATCGATGACATCACTGATGACATCATCGATGACATCACTGATGACATCATCGATGACATCACTGATGACATCATCGATGACATCACTGATGACATCATCGATGACATCACTGATGACATCATCGATGACATCACTGATGACATCATCGATGACATCACTGATGACATCATCGATGACATCACTGATGACATCATCGATGACATCATCGATGACATCACGATGACATCATCGATGACATCACCGATGACATCATCGATGACATCACCGATGACATCATCGATGACATCACCGATGACATCATCGATGACATAACTGATGACATCACTGATGACATCATCGATGACATCATCGATGACATCACTGATGACATCATCGATGACATCACCGATTACATAATCGTTAACCTCACTGATGACATCATCGATGACATCAATTACATCACTGATGACAATCATTGACAACAATAATAACTTTATGGACAATTTCATTGTTGACATCACTGATGATCATCAATGAGTAACTTTGGTACAATCCCTTTCAGAGCAACTTTGGTACAGTCCCTTAAGGAGCGACTTAGGTGCCAAAGTTTTAAAGTACCTATATACTGTCCCTTTAGAGCAGCTTAAGTATTGTCCCTTTAAAAGAGACTTAGGTGCCATCCTTTGAAGACCAGCTTAAGTACTGACCAGTTTAAGTACTGACGGAGTCTGTGCGCAAAGCGGTTCGGGCTGTATTAATCGCATAACAATGGATGGAAGAAGAAGAAGACGGATTACAATATAGTGCTTTTAAAAGCACTATTATGACATCATTAATAGTATATTGGTTGACATCATTTCCGAGATCACTGATAACAATAATTGACAACAATTATAACTTTATCGACAACGTCACCGTTGACATCACTGATGACATCATCGATGACATCACTGATGACATCATCGATGACATCACTGATGACATCATCGATGACATCACTGATGACATCATCGATGACATCACTGATGACATCATCGATGACATCATCGATGACATCATCGATGACATCATCGATGACATCATCGATGACATCACTGATGACATCATCGATGACATCACGATGACATCATCGATGACATCACTGATGACATCATCGATGACATCAACGATGACATCATCGATGACATCACTGATGACATCATCGATGACATCACTGATGACATCACGATGACATCACTGATGACATCATCGATGACATCACTGATGACATCATCGATGACATCACTGATGACATCATCGATGACATCACTGATGACATCATCGATGACATCACTGATGACATCATCGATGACATCATCGATGACATCACTGATGACATCATCGATGACATCATCGATGACATCATCGATGACATCATCGATGACATCACTGATGACATCATCGATGACATCATCGATGACATCATCGATGACATCAACGATGACATCACTGATGACATCATCGATGACATCAACGATGACATCATCGATGACATCATCGATGACATCACTGATGACATCATCGATGACATCACTGATGACATCATCGATGACATCACTGATGACATCATCGATGACATCACTGATGACATCATCGATGACATCACTGATGACATCATCGATGACATCATCGATGACATCACTGATGACATCATCGATGACATCACCGATGACATAATCGTTGACCTCACTGATGACATCATCGATGACATCACCGATACATAATCGTTAACCTCACTGATGACATCATCGATGACATCAATTACATCACTGATGACAATCATTGACAACAATAATAACTTTATGGACAATTTCATTGTTGACATCACTGATGATCATCAATGAGTAACTTTGGTACAATCCCTTTCAGAGCAACTTTGGTACAGTCCCTTAAGGAGCGACTTAGGTGCCAAAGTTTTAAAGTACCTATATACTGTCCCTTTAAGAGCAGCTTAAGTATTGTCCCTTTAAAAGAGACTTAGGTGCCATCCTTTGAAGACCAGCTTAAGTACTGACCAGTTTAAGTACTGACGGAGTCTGTGCGCAAAGCGGTTCGGGCTGTATTAATCGCATAACAATGGATGGAAGAAGAAGAAGACGGATTACAATATAGTGCTTTTAAAAGCACTATTATGACATCATTAATAGTATATTGGTTGACATCATTTCCGAGATCACTGATAACAATAATTGACAACAATTATAACTTTATCGACAACGTCACCGTTGACATCACTGATGACATCATCGATGACATCACTGATGACATCATCGATGACATCACTGATGACATCATCGATGACATCACTGATGACATCATCGATGACATCATGATGACATCACTGATGACATCATCGATGACATCATTGATGACATCATCGATGACATCATCGATGACATCACTGATGACATCATCGATGACATCATCGATGACATCACTGATGACATCATTGATGACATCAACGATGACATCACTGATGACATCATCGATGACATCACTGATGACATCATCGATGACATCACTGATGACATCATCGATGACATCACTGATGACATCATCGATGACATCATCGATGACATCACTGATGACATCACCGATGACATCATCGATGACATCATCGATGACATCACTGATGACATCATCGATGACATCACTGATGACATCATCGATGACATCACTGATGACATCATCGATGACATCATCGATGACATCACCGATGACATCATCGATGACATCACCGATGACATCATCGATGACAACTGATGACATCACTGATGACATCATCGATGACATCATCGATGACATCACTGATGACATCATCGATGACATCACCGATTACATAATCGTTAACCTCACTGATGACATCATCGATGACATCAATTACATCACTGATGACAATCATTGACAACAATAATAACTTTATGGACAATTTCATTGTTGACATCACTGATGATCATCAATGAGTAACTTTGGTACAATCCCTTTCAGAGCAACTTTGGTACAGTCCCTTAAGGAGCGACTTAGGTGCCAAAGTTTTAAAGTACCTATATACTGTCCCTTTAAGAGCAGCTTAAGTATTGTCCCTTTAAAAGAGACTTAGGTGCCATCCTTTGAAGACCAGCTTAAGTACTGACCAGTTTAAGTACTGACGGAGTCTGTGCGCAAAGCGGTTCGGGCTGTATTAATCGCATAACAATGGATGGAAGAAGAAGAAGACGGATTACAATATAGTGCTTTTAAAAGCACTATTATGACATCATTAATAGTATATTGGTTGACATCATTTCCGAGATCACTGATAACAATAATTGACAACAATTATAACTTTATCGACAACGTCACCGTTGACATCACTGATGACATCATCGATGACATCACTGATGACATCATCGATGACATCATGATGACATCATCGATGACATCATCGATGACATCACTGATGACATCATCGATGACATCACTGATGACATCATCGATGACATCATCGATGACATCACTGATGACATCATCGATGACATCATTGATGACATCACTGATGACATCATCGATGACATCATTGATGACATCACTGATGACATCACGATGACATCATTGATGACATCATCGATGACATCATCGATGACATCACTGATGACATCATCGATGACATCATCGATGACATCACTGATGACATCATCGATGACATCATGATGACATCACTGATGACATCATCGATGACATCACTGATGACATCATCGATGACATCACTGATGACATCATCGATGACATCACTGATGACATCATCGATGACATCACTGATGACATCATCGATGACATCACTGATGACATCACGATGACATCACTGATGACATCATCGATGACATCACTGATGACATCATCGATGACATCATCGATGACATCACTGATGACATCATCGATGACATCACCGATGACATCATCGATGACATCACCGATGACATCACCGATGACATCATCGATGACATAACTGATGACATCACTGATGACATCATCGATGACATCATCGATGACATCACTGATGACATCATCGATGACATCACCGATTACATAATCGTTAACCTCACTGATGACATCATCGATGACATCAATTACATCACTGATGACAATCATTGACAACAATAATAACTTTATGGACAATTTCATTGTTGACATCACTGATGATCATCAATGAGTAACTTTGGTACAATCCCTTTCAGAGCAACTTTGGTACAGTCCCTTAAGGAGCGACTTAGGTGCCAAAGTTTTAAAGTACCTATATACTGTCCCTTTAAGAGCAGCTTAAGTATTGTCCCTTTAAAAGAGACTTAGGTGCCATCCTTTGAAGACCAGCTTAAGTACTGACCAGTTTAAGTACTGACGGAGTCTGTGCGCAAAGCGGTTCGGGCTGTATTAATCGCATAACAATGGATGGAAGAAGAAGAAGACGGATTACAATATAGTGCTTTTAAAAGCACTATTATGACATCATTAATAGTATATTGGTTGACATCATTTCCGAGATCACTGATAACAATAATTGACAACAATTATAACTTTATCGACAACGTCACCGTTGACATCACTGATGACATCATCGATGACATCACTGATGACATCATCGATGACATCACTGATGACATCACTGATGACATCATCGATGACATCACTGATGACATCATCGATGACATCACTGATGACATCATCGATGACATCATCGATGACATCACTGATGACATCATCGATGACATCACTGATGACATCATCGATGACATCATCGATGACATCATCGATGACATCATCGATGACATCACTGATGACATCATCGATGACATCACTGATGACATCATCGATGACATCACTGATGACATCATCGATGACATCACTGATGACATCATCGATGACATCATCGATGACATCACTGATGACATCATCGATGACATCACCGATGACATCATCGATGACATCACTGATGACATCATCGATGACATCACCGAATACATAATCGTTAACCTCACTGATGACATCATCGATGACATCAATTACATCACTGATGACAATCATTGACAACAATAATAACTTTATGGACAATTTCATTGTTGACATCACTGATGATCATCAATGAGTAACTTTGGTACAATCCCTTTCAGAGCAACTTTGGTACAGTCCCTTAAGGAGCGACTTAGGTGCCAAAGTTTTAAAGTACCTATATACTGTCCCTTTAAGAGCAGCTTAAGTATTGTCCCTTTAAAAGAGACTTAGGTGCCATCCTTTGAAGACCAGCTTAAGTACTGACCAGTTTAAGTACTGACGGAGTCTGTGCGCAAAGCGGTTCGGGCTGTATTAATCGCATAACAATGGATGGAAGAAGAAGAAGACGGATTACAATATAGTGCTTTTAAAAGCACTATTATGACATCATTAATAGTATATTGGTTGACATCATTTCCGAGATCACTGATAACAATAATTGACAACAATTATAACTTTATCGACAACGTCACCGTTGACATCACTGATGACATCATCGATGTCATCACTGATGTCATCGATGATGTCATCAGTGATGACATCATCGATGACATCATCGATGACATCACCGATGACATCATCGATGACATCACTGATGACATCATCGATGACATCACGATGACATCATCGATGACATCACTGATGACATCATCGATGACATCACTGATGACATCATCGATGACATCATCGATGACATCACTGATGACATCATCGATGACATCACGATGACATCATCGATGACATCACGATGACATCATCGATGACATCACGATGACATCATCGATGACATCACTGATGACATCACTGATGACATCATCGATGACATCATCGATGACATCACTGATGACATCATCGATGACATCACGATGACATAATCGTTAACCTCACTGATGACATCATCGATGACATCAATTACATCACTGATGACAATCATTGACAACAATAATAACTTTATGGACAATTTCATTGTTGACATCACTGATGATCATCAATGAGTAACTTTGGTACAATCCCTTTCAGAGCAACTTTGGTACAGTCCCTTAAGGAGCGACTTAGGTGCCAAAGTTTTAAAGTACCTATATACTGTCCCTTTAAGAGCAGCTTAAGTATTGTCCCTTTAAAAGAGACTTAGGTGCCATCCTTTGAAGACCAGCTTAAGTACTGACCAGTTTAAGTACTGACGGAGTCTGTGCGCAAAGCGGTTCGGGCTGTATTAATCGCATAACAATGGATGGAAGAAGAAGAAGACGGATTACAATATAGTGCTTTTAAAAGCACTATTATGACATCATTAATAGTATATTGGTTGACATCATTTCCGAGATCACTGATAACAATAATTGACAACAATTATAACTTTATCGACAACGTCACGTTGACATCACTGATGACATCATCGATGACATCACTGATGACATCATCGATGACATCACTGATGACATCACTGATGACATCATCGATGACATCACTGATGACATCATCGATGACATCATCGATGACATCACTGATGACATCATCGATGACATCACTGATGACATCACTGATGACATCATCGATGACATCACTGATGACATCATCGATGACATCACGATGACATCACTGATGACATCACGATGACATCACTGATGACATCATCGATGACATCACTGATGACATCATCGATGACATCACTGATGACATCATCGATGACATCATCGATGACATCATCGATGACATCACTGATGACATCATCGATGACATCACTGATGACATCATCGATGACATCATCGATGACATCATCGATGACATCACTGATGACATCATCGATGACATCACTGATGACATCATCGATGACATCACTGATGACATCATCGATGACATCATCGATGACATCACTGATGACATCATCGATGACATCACTGATGACATCATCGATGACATCATCGATGACATCATCGATGACATCACTGATGACATCATCGATGACATCATCGATGACATCATCGATGACATCACTGATGACATCATGATGACATCACGATGACATCATCGATGACATCATCGATGACATCACTGATGACATCATCGATGACATCACTGATGACATCATCGATGACATCACTGATGACATCATCGATGACATCATCGATGACATCACTGATGACATCATCGATGACATCACCGATTACATAATCGATGACATCACTGATGACATCATCGATGACATCACCGAATACATAATCGTTAACCTCACTGATGACATCATCGATGACATCAATTACATCACTGATGACAATCATTGACAACAATAATAACTTTATGGACAATTTCATTGTTGACATCACTGATGATCATCAATGAGTAACTTTGGTACAATCCCTTTCAGAGCAACTTTGGTACAGTCCCTTAAGGAGCGACTTAGGTGCCAAAGTTTTAAAGTACCTATATACTGTCCCTTTAAGAGCAGCTTAAGTATTGTCCCTTTAAAAGAGACTTAGGTGCCATCCTTTGAAGACCAGCTTAAGTACTGACCAGTTTAAGTACTGACGGAGTCTGTGCGCAAAGCGGTTCGGGCTGTATTAATCGCATAACAATGGATGGAAGAAGAAGAAGACGGATTACAATATAGTGCTTTTAAAAGCACTATTATGACATCATTAATAGTATATTGGTTGACATCATTTCCGAGATCACTGATAACAATAATTGACAACAATTATAACTTTATCGACAACGTCACCGTTGACATCACTGATGACATCATCGATGACATCACTGATGACATCACTGATGACATCACTGATGACATCACCGATGACATCATCGATGACATCACCGATGACATCATCGATGACATCACCGATGACATCATCGATGACATCACCGATGACATCATCGATGACATCACTGATGACATCATCGATGACATCACTGATGACATCACGATGACATCATCGATGACATCACTGATGACATCATCGATGACATCACCGATGACATCATCGATGACATCACGATGACATCATCGATGACATCACGATGACATCATCGATGACATAACTGATGACATCACTGATGACATCATCGATGACATCATCGATGACATCACTGATGACATCATCGATGACATCACCGATTACATAATCGTTAACCTCACTGATGACATCATCGATGACATCAATTACATCACTGATGACAATCATTGACAACAATAATAACTTTATGGACAATTTCATTGTTGACATCACTGATGATCATCAATGAGTAACTTTGGTACAATCCCTTTCAGAGCAACTTTGGTACAGTCCCTTAAGGAGCGACTTAGGTGCCAAAGTTTTAAAGTACCTATATACTGTCCCTTTAAGAGCAGCTTAAGTATTGTCCCTTTAAAAGAGACTTAGGTGCCATCCTTTGAAGACCAGCTTAAGTACTGACCAGTTTAAGTACTGACGGAGTCTGTGCGCAAAGCGGTTCGGGCTGTATTAATCGCATAACAATGGATGGAAGAAGAAGAAGACGGATTACAATATAGTGCTTTTAAAAGCACTATTATGACATCATTAATAGTATATTGGTTGACATCATTTCCGAGATCACTGATAACAATAATTGACAACAATTATAACTTTATCGACAACGTCACCGTTGACATCACTGATGACATCATCGATGACATCACTGATGACATCATCGATGACATCACTGATGACATCATCGATGACATCACTGATGACATCATCAATGACATCATTGATGACATCACTGATGACATCATCGATGACATCATTGATGACATCATCGATGACATCATCGATGACATCACTGATGACATCATCGATGACATCACTGATGACATCATCGATGACATCTGACTGACATCATGATGACATCACGATGACATCATCGATCACTGATGACATCATCGATGACATCACTGATGACATCATCGATGATGACATCATCTGATGACATCATCGATGACATCACTGATGACATCATCGATGACATCATCGATGACATCATCGATGACATCACTGACATGACATCACATCGATGACATCTCGATGACATCATCGATGACATCACTGATGACATCATCGATGACATCACTGATGACATCATCGATGACATCACTGATGACATCATCGATGACATCATCGATGACATCATCGATGACATCACACGATGACATCATCGATGACATCACCGATGACATCATCGATGACATCACCGATGACATCATCGATGACATAACTGATGACATCACTGATGACATCATCGATGACATCATCGATGACATCACTGATGACATCATCGATGACATCACCGATTACATAATCGTTAACCTCACTGATGACATCATCGATGACATCAATTACATCACTGATGACAATCATTGACAACAATAATAACTTTATGGACAATTTCATTGTTGACATCACTGATGATCATCAATGAGTAACTTTGGTACAATCCCTTTCAGAGCAACTTTGGTACAGTCCTTAAGGAGCGACTTAGGTGCCAAAGTTTTAAAGTACCTATATACTGTCCCTTTAAGAGCAGCTTAAGTATTGTCCCTTTAAAAGAGACTTAGGTGCCATCCTTTGAAGACCAGCTTAAGTACTGACCAGTTTAAGTACTGACGGAGTCTGTGCGCAAAGCGGTTCGGGCTGTATTAATCGCATAACAATGGATGGAAGAAGAAGAAGACGGATTACAATATAGTGCTTTTAAAAGCACTATTATGACATCATTAATAGTATATTGGTTGACATCATTTCCGAGATCACTGATAACAATAATTGACAACAATTATAACTTTATCGACAACGTCACCGTTGACATCACTGATGACATCATCGATGACATCACTGATGACATCATCGATGACATCATGATGACATCATCGATGACATCATCGATGACATCACTGATGACATCATCGATGACATCACTGATGACATCATCGATGACATCATCGATGACATCACTGATGACATCATCGATGACATCATTGATGACATCACTGATGACATCATCGATGACATCATTGATGACATCACTGATGACATCACCGATGACATCATTGATGACATCATCGATGACATCATCGATGACATCACTGATGACATCATCGATGACATCATCGATGACATCACTGATGACATCACCGATGACATCATCGATGACATCACTGATGACATCATCGATGACATCACTGATGACATCATCGATGACATCACTGATGACATCATCGATGACATCACTGATGACATCATCGATGACATCACTGATGACATCATCGATGACATCACTGATGACATCATCGATGACATCACTGATGACATCATCGATGACATCACTGATGACATCACGATGACATCATCGATGACATCACGATGACATCATCGATGACATCACCGATGACATCATCGATGACATCACCGATGACATCATCGATGACATCACCGATGACATCATCGATGACATAACTGATGACATCACTGATGACATCATCGATGACATCATCGATGACATCACTGATGACATCATCGATGACATCACCGATTACATAATCGTTAACCTCACTGATGACATCATCGATGACATCAATTACATCACTGATGACAATCATTGACAACAATAATAACTTTATGGACAATTTCATTGTTGACATCACTGATGATCATCAATGAGTAACTTTGGTACAATCCCTTTCAGAGCAACTTTGGTACAGTCCCTTAAGGAGCGACTTAGGTGCCAAAGTTTTAAAGTACCTATATACTGTCCCTTTAAGAGCAGCTTAAGTATTGTCCCTTTAAAAGAGACTTAGGTGCCATCCTTTGAAGACCAGCTTAAGTACTGACCAGTTTAAGTACTGACGGAGTCTGTGCGCAAAGCGGTTCGGGCTGTATTAATCGCATAACAATGGATGGAAGAAGAAGAAGACGGATTACAATATAGTGCTTTTAAAAGCACTATTATGACATCATTAATAGTATATTGGTTGACATCATTTCCGAGATCACTGATAACAATAATTGACAACAATTATAACTTTATCGACAACGTCACCGTTGACATCACTGATGACATCATCGATGACATCACTGATGACATCATCGATGACATCACTGATGACATCACTGATGACATCATCGATGACATCACTGATGACATCATCGATGACATCACTGATGACATCATCGATGACATCATCGATGACATCACTGATGACATCACGATGACATCACGATGACATCATCGATGACATCACTGATGACATCATCGATGACATCACTGATGACATCATCGATGACATCACTGATGACATCATCGATGACATCACTGATGACATCATCGATGACATCATCGATGACATCACGATGACATCATCGATGACATCACCGATGACATCATCGATGACATCACGATGACATCATCGATGACATCACGATGACATCATCGATGACATCACTGATGACATCACGATGACATCATCGATGACATCATCGATGACATCACTGATGACATCATCGATGACATCACCGATTACATAATCGTTAACCTCACTGATGACATCATCGATGACATCAATTACATCACTGATGACAATCATTGACAACAATAATAACTTTATGGACAATTTCATTGTTGACATCACTGATGATCATCAATGAGTAACTTTGGTACAATCCCTTTCAGAGCAACTTTGGTACAGTCCCTTAAGGAGCGACTTAGGTGCCAAAGTTTTAAAGTACCTATATACTGTCCTTTAAGAGCAGCTTAAGTATTGTCCCTTTAAAAGAGACTTAGGTGCCATCCTTTGAAGACCAGCTTAAGTACTGACCAGTTTAAGTACTGACGGAGTCTGTGCGCAAAGCGGTTCGGGCTGTATTAATCGCATAACAATGGATGGAAGAAGAAGAAGACGGATTACAATATAGTGCTTTTAAAAGCACTATTATGACATCATTAATAGTATATTGGTTGACATCATTTTCGAGATCACTGATAACAATAATTGACAACAATTATAACTTTATCGACAACGTCACCGTTGACAACACTGATGACATCATCAATGACATCACTGATGACATCATCGATGACATCACTGATGACATCACTGATGACATCATCGATGACATCACTGATGACATCATCGATGACATCATCGATGACATCACTGATGACATCATCGATGACATCACTGATGACATCACTGATGACATCATCGATGACATCACTGATGACATCATCGATGACATCATCGATGACATCACTGATGACATCATCGATGACATCACTGATGACATCATCGATGACATCACTGATGACATCATCGATGACATCACTGATGACATCATCGATGACATCATCGATGACATCATCGATGACATCACTGATGACATCATCGATGACATCACTGATGACATCATCGATGACATCATCGATGACATCATCGATGACATCACTGATGACATCATCGATGACATCACTGATGACATCATCGATGACATCACTGATGACATCATCGATGACATCATCGATGACATCACGATGACATCATCGATGACATCACTGATGACATCATCGATGACATCATCGATGACATCATCGATGACATCACTGATGACATCATCGATGACATCATCGATGACATCATCGATGACATCACTGATGACATCATCGATGACATCAACGATGACATCATCGATGACATCACGATGACATCACTGATGACATCATCGATGACATCACTGATGACATCATCGATGACATCACTGATGACATCATCGATGACATCACTGATGACATCATCGATGACATCATCGATGACATCACTGATGACATCATCGATGACATCACCGATGACATAATCGATGACATCACTGATGACATCATCGATGACATCACCGAATACATAATCGTTAACCTCACTGATGACATCATCGATGACATCAATTACATCACTGATGACAATCATTGACAACAATAATAACTTTATGGACAATTTCATTGTTGACATCACTGATGATCATCAATGAGTAACTTTGGTACAATCCCTTTCAGAGCAACTTTGGTACAGTCCCTTAAGGAGCGACTTAGGTGCCAAAGTTTTAAAGTACCTATATACTGTCCCTTTAAGAGCAGCTTAAGTATTGTCCCTTTAAAAGAGACTTAGGTGCCATCCTTTGAAGACCAGCTTAAGTACTGACCAGTTTAAGTACTGACGGAGTCTGTGCGCAAAGCGGTTCGGGCTGTATTAATCGCATAACAATGGATGGAAGAAGAAGAAGACGGATTACAATATAGTGCTTTTAAAAGCACTATTATGACATCATTAATAGTATATTGGTTGACATCATTTCCGAGATCACTGATAACAATAATTGACAACAATTATAACTTTATCGACAACGTCACCGTTGACATCACTGATGACATCATCGATGACATCACTGATGACATCATCGATGACATCACTGATGACATCATCGATGACATCACTGATGACATCATCAATGACATCATTGATGACATCACTGATGACATCATCGATGACATCATTGATGACATCATCGATGACATCATCGATGACATCACTGATGACATCATCGATGACATCATTGATGACATCACTGATGACATCATTGATGACATCAACGATGACATCACTGATGACATCATCGATGACATCACTGATGACATCATCGATGACATCACTGATGACATCATCGATGACATCACTGATGACATCATCGATGACATCATCGATGACATCATCGATGACATCACTGATGACATCATCGATGACATCACGATGACATCATCGATGACATCACTGATGACATCATCGATGACATCACTGATGACATCATCGATGACATCACTGATGACATCACCGATGACATCATCGATGACATCATCGATGACATCACCGATGACATCATCGATGACATCACCGATGACATCATCGATGACATCACCGATGACATCATCGATGACAACTGATGACATCACTGATGACATCATCGATGACATCATCGATGACATCACAGATGACATCATCGATGACATCACCGATTACATAATCGTTAACCTCACTGATGACATCATCGATGACATCAATTACATCACTGATGACAATCATTGACAACAATAATAACTTTATGGACAATTTCATTGTTGACATCACTGATGATCATCAATGAGTAACTTTGGTACAATCCCTTTCAGAGCAACTTTGGTACAGTCCCTTAAGGAGCGACTTAGGTGCCAAAGTTTTAAAGTACCTATATACTGTCCCTTTAAGAGCAGCTTAAGTATTGTCCCTTTAAAAGAGACTTAGGTGCCATCCTTTGAAGACCAGCTTAAGTACTGACCAGTTTAAGTACTGACGGAGTCTGTGCGCAAAGCGGTTCGGGCTGTATTAATCGCATAACAATGGATGGAAGAAGAAGAAGACGGATTACAATATAGTGCTTTTAAAAGCACTATTATGACATCATTAATAGTATATTGGTTGACATCATTTCCGAGATCACTGATAACAATAATTGACAACAATTATAACTTTATCGACAACGTCACCGTTGACATCACTGATGACATCATCGATGACATCACTGATGACATCATCGATGACATCATCGATGACATCATCGATGACATCACCGATGACATCACTGATGACATCATCGATGACATCACTGATGACATCATCGATGACATCATCGATGACATCACTGATGACATCATCGATGACATCATTGATGACATCACTGATGACATCATCGATGACATCATTGATGACATCACTGATGACATCACGATGACATCATTGATGACATCATCGATGACATCATCGATGACATCACTGATGACATCATCGATGACATCATCGATGACATCACTGATGACATCATCGATGACATCATTGATGACATCACTGATGACATCATCGATGACATCACTGATGACATCATCGATGACATCACTGATGACATCATCGATGACATCACTGATGACATCATCGATGACATCACTGATGACATCATCGATGACATAACTGATGACATCATCGATGACATCACTGATGACATCATCGATGACATCACTGATGACATCATCGATGACATCATCGATGACATCACTGATGACATCATCGATGACATCACCGATGACATCATCGATGACATCACCGATGACATCATCGATGACATCACCGATGACATCATCGATGACATAACTGATGACATCACTGATGACATCATCGATGACATCATCGATGACATCACTGATGACATCATCGATGACATCACCGATTACATAATCGTTAACCTCACTGATGACATCATCGATGACATCAATTACATCACTGATGACAATCATTGACAACAATAATAACTTTATGGACAATTTCATTGTTGACATCACTGATGATCATCAATGAGTAACTTTGGTACAATCCCTTTCAGAGCAACTTTGGTACAGTCCCTAAGGAGCGACTTAGGTGCCAAAGTTTTAAAGTACCTATATACTGTCCCTTTAAGAGCAGCTTAAGTATTGTCCCTTTAAAAGAGACTTAGGTGCCATCCTTTGAAGACCAGCTTAAGTACTGACCAGTTTAAGTACTGACGGAGTCTGTGCGCAAAGCGGTTCGGGCTGTATTAATCGCATAACAATGGATGGAAGAAGAAGAAGACGGATTACAATATAGTGCTTTTAAAAGCACTATTATGACATCATTAATAGTATATTGGTTGACATCATTTCCGAGATCACTGATAACAATAATTGACAACAATTATAACTTTATCGACAACGTCACCGTTGACATCACTGATGACATCATCGATGACATCACTGATGACATCATCGATGACATCACTGATGACATCACTGATGACATCATCGATGACATCACTGATGACATCATCGATGACATCACTGATGACATCATCGATGACATCATCGATGACATCACTGATGACATCATCGATGACATCACTGATGACATCATCGATGACATCATGATGACATCATCGATGACATCACTGATGACATCATCGATGACATCACTGATGACATCATCGATGACATCACTGATGACATCATCGATGACATCATCGATGACATCACTGATGACATCATCGATGACATCACCGATGACATCATCGATGACATCACCGATGACATCATCGATGACATCACCGATGACATCATCGATGACATAACTGATGACATCACTGATGACATCATCGATGACATCATCGATGACATCACTGATGACATCATCGATGACATCACCGATTACATAATCGTTAACCTCACTGATGACATCATCGATGACATCAATACATCACTGATGACAATCATTGACAACAATAATAACTTTATGGACAATTTCATTGTTGACATCACTGATGATCATCAATGAGTAACTTTGGTACAATCCTTTCAGAGCAACTTTGGTACAGTCCCTTAAGGAGCGACTTAGGTGCCAAAGTTTTAAAGTACCTATATACTGTCCCTTTAAGAGCAGCTTAAGTATTGTCCCTTTAAAAGAGACTTAGGTGCCATCCTTTGAAGACCAGCTTAAGTACTGACCAGTTTAAGTACTGACGGAGTCTGTGCGCAAAGCGGTTCGGGCTGTATTAATCGCATAACAATGGATGGAAGAAGAAGAAGACGGATTACAATATAGTGCTTTTAAAAGCACTATTATGACATCATTAATAGTATATGGTTGACATCATTTCCGAGATCACTGATAACAATAATTGACAACAATTATAACTTTATCGACAACGTCACCGTTGACATCACTGATGACATCATCGATGACATCACTGATGACATCATCGATGACATCACTGATGACATCACGATGACATCATCGATGACATCACTGATGACATCATCGATGACATCATCGATGACATCACTGATGACATCATCGATGACATCACTGATGACATCACTGATGACATCATCGATGACATCATGATGACATCATCGATGACATCACGATGACATCACTGATGACATCATCGATGACATCACTGATGACATCATCGATGACATCACTGATGACATCATCGATGACATCACTGATGACATCATCGATGACATCACGATGACATCATCGATGACATCACTGATGACATCATCGATGACATCACTGATGACATCATCGATGACATCATCGATGACATCATCGATGACATCACTGATGACATCATCGATGACATCACTGATGACATCACGATGACATCACTGATGACATCATCGATGACATCATCGATGACATCACTGATGACATCATCGATGACATCACTGATGACATCATCGATGACATCATCGATGACATCATCGATGACATCACTGATGACATCATCGATGACATCATCGATGACATCACGATGACATCACTGATGACATCATCGATGACATCAACGATGACATCATCGATGACATCATCGATGACATCACTGATGACATCATCGATGACATCACTGATGACATCACGATGACATCACTGATGACATCATCGATGACATCACTGATGACATCATCGATGACATCACCGATGACATCACTGATGACATCATCGATGACATCACCGATTACATAATCGTTGACCTCACTGATGACATCATCGATGACATCACCGAATACATAATCGTTAACCTCACTGATGACATCATCGATGACATCAATTACATCACTGATGACAATCATTGACAACAATAATAACTTTATGGACAATTTCATTGTTGACATCACTGATGATCATCAATGAGTAACTTTGGTACAATCCCTTTCAGAGCAACTTTGGTACAGTCCCTTAAGGAGCGACTTAGGTGCCAAAGTTTTAAAGTACCTATATACTGTCCCTTTAAGAGCAGCTTAAGTATTGTCCCTTTAAAAGAGACTTAGGTGCCATCCTTTGAAGACCAGCTTAAGTACTGACCAGTTTAAGTACTGACGGAGTCTGTGCGCAAAGCGGTTCGGGCTGTATTAATCGCATAACAATGGATGGAAGAAGAAGAAGACGGATTACAATATAGTGCTTTAAAAGCACTATTATGACATCATTAATAGTATATGGTTGACATCATTTCCGAGATCACTGATAACAATAATTGACAACAATTATAACTTTATCGACAACGTCACCGTTGACATCACTGATGACATCATCGATGACATCACTGATGACATCATCGATGACATCACTGATGACATCATCGATGACATCATCGATGACATCACCTATGACATCATCGATGACATCACGATGACATCATCGATGACATCACCGATGACATCATCGATGACATCACCGATGACATCATCGATGACATCACTGATGACATCATGATGACATCATCGATGACATCATCGATGACATCACTGATGACATCATCGATGACATCACCGATTACATAATCGTTAACCTCACTGATGACATCATCGATGACATCAATTACATCACTGATGACAATCATTGACAACAATAATAACTTTATGGACAATTTCATTGTTGACATCACTGATGATCATCAATGAGTAACTTTGGTACAATCCCTTTCAGAGCAACTTTGGTACAGTCCCTTAAGGAGCGACTTAGGTGCCAAAGTTTTAAAGTACCTATATACTGTCCCTTTAAGAGCAGCTTAAGTATTGTCCCTTTAAAAGAGACTTAGGTGCCATCCTTTGAAGACCAGCTTAAGTACTGACCAGTTTAAGTACTGACGGAGTCTGTGCGCAAAGCGGTTCGGGCTGTATTAATCGCATAACAATGGATGGAAGAAGAAGAAGACGGATTACAATATAGTGCTTTTAAAAGCACTATTATGACATCATTAATAGTATATTGGTTGACATCATTTCCGAGATCACTGATAACAATAATTGACAACAATTATAACTTTATCGACAACGTCACCGTTGACATCACTGATGACATCATCGATGACATCACTGATGACATCATCGATGACATCACTGATGACAACATCGATGACATCACTGATGACATCATCGATGACATCATTGATGACATCACTGATGACATCATCGATGACATCATTGATGACATCATCGATGACATCATCGATGACATCACTGATGACATCATCGATGACATCATTGATGACATCACCGATGACATCATTGATGACATCATCGATGACATCACTGATGACATCATCGATGACATCACTGATGACATCATCGATGACATCACTGATGACATCATCGATGACATCACTGATGACATCACGATGACATCATCGATGACATCATCGATGACATCACTGATGACATCACCGATGACATCATCGATGACATCATCGATGACATCACTGATGACATCATCGATGACATCACTGATGACATCATCGATGACATCACTGATGACATCATCGATGACATCATCGATGACATCATCGATGACATCACCGATGACATCATCGATGACATCACCGATGACATCATCGATGACATCACCGATGACATCATCGATGACATACTGATGACATCACTGATGACATCATCGATGACATCATCGATGACATCACTGATGACATCATCGATGACATCACCGATACATAATCGTTAACCTCACTGATGACATCATCGATGACATCAATTACATCACTGATGACAATCATGACAACAATAATAACTTTATGGACAATTTCATTGTTGACATCACTGATGATCATCAATGAGTAACTTTGGTACAATCCCTTTCAGAGCAACTTTGGTACAGTCCCTTAAGGAGCGACTTAGGTGCCAAAGTTTTAAAGTACCTATATACTGTCCCTTTAAGAGCAGCTTAAGTATTGTCCCTTTAAAAGAGACTTAGGTGCCATCCTTTGAAGACCAGCTTAAGTACTGACCAGTTTAAGTACTGACGGAGTCTGTGCGCAAAGCGGTTCGGGCTGTATTAATCGCATAACAATGGATGGAAGAAGAAGAAGACGGATTACAATATAGTGCTTTTAAAAGCACTATTATGACATCATTAATAGTATATTGGTTGACATCATTTCCGAGATCACTGATAACAATAATTGACAACAATTATAACTTTATCGACAACGTCACCGTTGACATCACTGATGACATCATCGATGACATCACTGATGACATCATCGATGACATCATCGATGACATCATCGATGACATCACGATGACATCACTGATGACATCATCGATGACATCACTGATGACATCATCGATGACATCATCGATGACATCACTGATGACATCATCGATGACATCATTGATGACATCACTGATGACATCATCAATGACATCATTGATGACATCACTGATGACATCATCGATGAAATCATTGATGACATCATCGATGACATCATCGATGACATCACTGATGACATCATCGATGACATCATCGATGACATCACTGATGACATCATCGATGACATCATGATGACATCACTGATGACATCATCGATGACATCACTGATGACATCATCGATGACATCACTGATGACATCATCGATGACATCACTGATGACATCATCGATGACATCACTGATGACATCATCGATGACATCACTGATGACATCATCGATGACATCACTGATGACATCACGATGACATCACTGATGACATCATCGATGACATCATGATGACATCATCGATGACATCATCGATGACATCACGATGACATCATCGATGACATCATCGATGACATCATCGATGACATCACCGATGACATCATCGATGACATAACTGATGACATCACTGATGACATCATCGATGACATCATCGATGACATCACTGATGACATCATCGATGACATCACCGATTACATAATCGTTAACCTCACTGATGACATCATCGATGACATCAATTACATCACTGATGACAATCATTGACAACAATAATAACTTTATGGACAATTTCATTGTTGACATCACTGATGATCATCAATGAGTAACTTTGGTACAATCCCTTTCAGAGCAACTTTGGTACAGTCCCTTAAGGAGCGACTTAGGTGCCAAAGTTTTAAAGTACCTATATACTGTCCCTTTAAGAGCAGCTTAAGTATTGTCCCTTTAAAAGAGACTTAGGTGCCATCCTTTGAAGACCAGCTTAAGTACTGACCAGTTTAAGTACTGACGGAGTCTGTGCGCAAAGCGGTTCGGGCTGTATTAATCGCATAACAATGGATGGAAGAAGAAGAAGACGGATTACAATATAGTGCTTTTAAAAGCACTATTATGACATCATTAATAGTATATTGGTTGACATCATTTCCGAGATCACTGATAACAATAATTGACAACAATTATAACTTTATCGACAACGTCACCGTTGACATCACTGATGACATCATCGATGACATCACTGATGACATCATCGATGACATCACTGATGACATCATCGATGACATCACTGATGACATCATCGATGACATCATCGATGACATCACTGATGACATCATCGATGACATCATTGATGACATCATCGATGACATCATCGATGACATCACTGATGACATCATCGATGACATCATTGATGACATCACCGATGACATCATTGATGACATCACGATGACATCACTGATGACATCATCGATGACATCACTGATGACATCATCGATGACATCACTGATGACATCATCGATGACATCACTGATGACATCATCGATGACATCATCGATGACATCATCGATGACATCACTGATGACATCATCGATGACATCATCGATGACATCATCGATGACATCACTGATGACATCATCGATGACATCACTGATGACATCATCGATGACATCACTGATGACATCATCGATGACATCATCGATGACATCATCGATGACATCACCGATGACATCATCGATGACATCACCGATGACATCATCGATGACATCAACGATGACATCATCGATGACATAACTGATGACATCACTGATGACATCATCGATGACATCATCGATGACATCACTGATGACATCATCGATGACATCACCGATTACATAATCGTTAACCTCACTGATGACATCATCGATGACATCAATTACATCACTGATGACAATCATTGACAACAATAATAACTTTATGGACAATTTCATTGTTGACATCACTGATGATCATCAATGAGTAACTTTGGTACAATCCCTTTCAGAGCAACTTTGGTACAGTCCCTTAAGGAGCGACTTAGGTGCCAAAGTTTTAAAGTACCTATATACTGTCCCTTTAAGAGCAGCTTAAGTATTGTCCCTTTAAAAGAGACTTAGGTGCCATCCTTTGAAGACCAGCTTAAGTACTGACCAGTTTAAGTACTGACGGAGTCTGTGCGCAAAGCGGTTCGGGCTGTATTAATCGCATAACAATGGATGGAAGAAGAAGAAGACGGATTACAATATAGTGCTTTTAAAAGCACTATTATGACATCATTAATAGTATATTGGTTGACATCATTTCCGAGATCACTGATAACAATAATTGACAACAATTATAACTTTATCGACAACGTCACCGTTGACATCACTGATGACATCATCGATGACATCACTGATGACATCATCGATGACATCATCGATGACATCATCGATGACATCACCGATGACATCACTGATGACATCATCGATGACATCACTGATGACATCATCGATGACATCATCGATGACATCACTGATGACATCATCGATGACATCATCGATGACATCACTGATGACATCATCGATGACATCATTGATGACATCACTGATGACATCAACGATGACATCATTGATGACATCATCGATGACATCATAGATGACATCACTGATGACATCATCGATGACATCATCGATGACATCACTGATGACATCATCGATGACATCATTGATGACATCACTGATGACATCATCGATGACATCACTGATGACATCATCGATGACATCACTGATGACATCATCGATGACATCACTGATGACATCATCGATGACATCACTGATGACATCATCGATGACATAACTGATGACATCATCGATGACATCACTGATGACATCATCGATGACATCACTGATGACATCATCGATGACATCATCGATGACATCACAGATGACATCATCGATGACATCACCGATGACATCATCGATGACATCACCGATGACATCATCGATGACATCACGATGACATCATCGATGACATAACTGATGACATCACTGATGACATCATCGATGACATCATCGATGACATCACTGATGACATCATCGATGACATCACCGATTACATAATCGTTAACCTCACTGATGACATCATCGATGACATCAATTACATCACTGATGACAATCATTGACAACAATAATAACTTTATGGACAATTTCATTGTTGACATCACTGATGATCATCAATGAGTAACTTTGGTACAATCCCTTTCAGAGCAACTTTGGTACAGTCCCTTAAGGAGCGACTTAGGTGCCAAAGTTTTAAAGTACCTATATACTGTCCCTTTAAGAGCAGCTTAAGTATTGTCCCTTTAAAAGAGACTTAGGTGCCATCCTTTGAAGACCAGCTTAAGTACTGACCAGTTTAAGTACTGACGGAGTCTGTGCGCAAAGCGGTTCGGGCTGTATTAATCGCATAACAATGGATGGAAGAAGAAGAAGACGGATTACAATATAGTGCTTTTAAAAGCACTATTATGACATCATTAATAGTATATTGGTTGACATCATTTCCGAGATCACTGATAACAATAATTGACAACAATTATAACTTTATCGACAACGTCACCGTTGACATCACTGATGACATCATCGATGACATCACTGATGACATCATCGATGACATCACTGATGACATCATCGATGACATCACTGATGACATCATCGATGACATCACGATGACATCATCGATGACATCATCGATGACATCATCGATGACATCATCGATGACATCATCGATGACATCACTGATGACATCATCGATGACATCATGATGACATCATCGATGACATCACTGATGACATCATCGATGACATCACTGATGACATCATCGATGACATCACTGATGACATCATCGATGACATCACTGATGACATCATCGATGACATCACTGATGACATCATCGATGACATCATGATGACATCATCGATGACATCACTGATGACATCACCGATGACATCATCGATGACATCATCGATGACATCACTGATGACATCATCGATGACATCACTGATGACATCATCGATGACATCACTGATGACATCATCGATGACATCATCGATGACATCACGATGACATCATCGATGACATCACGATGACATCATCGATGACATCACGATGACATCATCGATGACATCACTGATGACATCACTGATGACATCATCGATGACATCATCGATGACATCACTGATGACATCATCGATGACATCACCGATTACATAATCGTTAACCTCACTGATGACATCATCGATGACATCAATTACATCACTGATGACAATCATTGACAACAATAATAACTTTATGGACAATTTCATTGTTGACATCACTGATGATCATCAATGAGTAACTTTGGTACAATCCCTTTCAGAGCAACTTTGGTACAGTCCCTTAAGGAGCGACTTAGGTGCCAAAGTTTTAAAGTACCTATATACTGTCCCTTTAAGAGCAGCTTAAGTATTGTCCCTTTAAAAGAGACTTAGGTGCCATCCTTTGAAGACCAGCTTAAGTACTGACCAGTTTAAGTACTGACGGAGTCTGTGCGCAAAGCGGTTCGGGCTGTATTAATCGCATAACAATGGATGGAAGAAGAAGAAGACGGATTACAATATAGTGCTTTTAAAAGCACTATTATGACATCATTAATAGTATATTG
Organism: Dendropsophus ebraccatus; assembly: GCF_027789765.1. Classification (NCBI taxonomy): domain Eukaryota; kingdom Metazoa; phylum Chordata; class Amphibia; order Anura; family Hylidae; genus Dendropsophus; species Dendropsophus ebraccatus. The sequence goes on along the minus strand of NW_027210383.1, from coordinate 29,094 downwards.
GTTGACATCATTTCCGAGATCACTGATAACAATAATTGACAACAATTATAACTTTATCGACAACGTCACCGTTGACATCACTGATGACATCATCGATGACATCACTGATGACATCATCGATGACATCACTGATGACATCACTGATGACATCATCGATGACATCACTGATGACATCATCGATGACATCATCGATGACATCACTGATGACATCATCGATGACATCACTGATGACATCATCGATGACATCACTGATGACATCATCGATGACATCACTGATGACATCATCGATGACATCATCGATGACATCATCGATGACATCACTGATGACATCACCGATGACATCACTGATGACATCACCGATGACATCATCGATGACATCATCGATGACATCACTGATGACATCATCGATGACATCATCGATGACATCATCGATGACATCACCGATGACATCACTGATGACATCATCGATGACATCAACGATGACATCATCGATGACATCATCGATGACATCACTGATGACATCATCGATGACATCAGTGATGACATCATCGATGACATCACTGATGACATCATCGATGACATCACTGATGACATAATCGATGACATCACTGATGACATCATCGATGACATCATCGATGACATCACTGATTACATCATCGATGACATCACGATGACATAATCGATGACTCACTGATGACATCATCGATGACATCACGAATACATAATCGTTAACCTCACTGATGACATCATCGATGACATCAATTACATCACTGATGACAATCATTGACAACAATAATAACTTTATGGACAATTTCATTGTTGACATCACTGATGATCATCAATGAGTAACTTTGGTACAATCCCTTTCAGAGCAACTTTGGTACAGTCCCTTAAGGAGCGACTTAGGTGCCAAAGTTTTAAAGTACCTATATACTGTCCTTTAAGAGCAGCTTAAGTATTGTCCCTTTAAAAGAGACTTAGGTGCCATCCTTTGAAGACCAGCTTAAGTACTGACCAGTTTAAGTACTGACGGAGTCTGTGCGCAAAGCGGTTCGGGCTGTATTAATCGCATAACAATGGATGGAAGAAGAAGAAGACGGATTACAATATAGTGCTTTTAAAAGCACTATTATGACATCATTAATAGTATATTGGTTGACATCATTTCCGAGATCACTGATAACAATAATTGACAACAATTATAACTTTATCGACAACGTCACCGTTGACATCACTGATGACATCATCGATGACATCACTGATGACATCATCGATGACATCACTGATGACATCATCGATGACATCATCGATGACATCATGATGACATCATCGATGACATCACTGATGACATCATCGATGACATCATCGATGACATCACTGATGACATCATCGATGACATCATGATGACATCATCGATGACATCATCGATGACATCATGATGACATCATCGATGACATCATCGATGACATCACTGATGACATCATTGATGACATCATCGATGACATCACTGATGACATCATCGATGACATCACTGATGACATCATCGATGACATCACTGATGACATCATCGATGACATCACTGATGACATCATCGATGACATCATCGATGACATCATCGATGACATCACTGATGACATCATCGATGACATCACGATGACATCATCGATGACATCACTGATGACATCATCGATGACATCACGATGACATCATCGATGACATCACTGATGACATCATCGATGACATCACGATGACATCATCGATGACATCATCGATGACATCACCGATGACATCATCGATGACATCACTGATGACATCACTGATGACATCATCGATGACATCATCGATGACATCACTGATGACATCATCGATGACATCACCGATTACATAATCGTTAACCTCACTGATGACATCATCGATGACATCAATTACATCACTGATGACAATCATTGACAACAATAATAACTTTATGGACAATTTCATTGTTGACATCACTGATGATCATCAATGAGTAACTTTGGTACAATCCCTTTCAGAGCAACTTTGGTACAGTCCCTTAAGGAGCGACTTAGGTGCCAAAGTTTTAAAGTACCTATATACTGTCCTTTAAGAGCAGCTTAAGTATTGTCCCTTTAAAAGAGACTTAGGTGCCATCCTTTGAAGACCAGCTTAAGTACTGACCAGTTTAAGTACTGACGGAGTCTGTGCGCAAAGCGGTTCGGGCTGTATTAATCGCATAACAATGGATGGAAGAAGAAGAAGACGGATTACAATATAGTGCTTTTAAAAGCACTATTATGACATCATTAATAGTATATTGGTTGACATCATTTCCGAGATCACTGATAACAATAATTGACAACAATTATAACTTTATCGACAACGTCACCGTTGACATCACTGATGACATCATCGATGACATCACTGATGACATCATCGATGACATCACTGATGACATCATCGATGACATCACTGATGACATCATCGATGACATCATGATGACATCACTGATGACATCATCGATGACATCATGATGACATCATCGATGACATCATCGATGACATCATCGATGACATCACTGATGACATCATCGATGACATCATTGATGACATCACTGATGACATCATGATGACATCAACGATGACATCACTGATGACATCATCGATGACATCACTGATGACATCATCGATGACATCACTGATGACATCATCGATGACATCACTGATGACATCATCGATGACATCATCGATGACATCACTGATGACATCACCCATGACATCATCGATGACATCATCGATGACATCACTGATGACATCATCGATGACATCACTGATGACACATCATCATGACATCATCGATGACATCACTGATGACATCATCGATGACATCACGATGACATCATCGATGACATCACGATGACATCATCGATGACATCACCGATGACATCATCGATGACAATGATGACATCACTGATGACATCATCGATGACATCATCGATGACATCATGATGACATCATCGATGACATCACCGATTACATAATCGTTAACTCACTGATGACATCATCGATGACATCAATTACATCACTGATGACAATCATTGACAACAATAATAACTTTATGGACAATTTCATTGTTGACATCACTGATGATCATCAATGAGTAACTTTGGTACAATCCCTTTCAGAGCAACTTTGGTACAGTCCCTTAAGGAGCGACTTAGGTGCCAAAGTTTTAAAGTACCTATATACTGTCCCTTTAAGAGCAGCTTAAGTATTGTCCCTTTAAAAGAGACTTAGGTGCCATCCTTTGAAGACCAGCTTAAGTACTGACAGTTTAAGTACTGACGGAGTCTGTGCGCAAAGCGGTTCGGGCTGTATTAATCGCATAACAATGGATGGAAGAAGAAGAAGACGGATTACAATATAGTGCTTTTAAAAGCACTATTATGACATCATTAATAGTATATTGGTTGACATCATTTCCGAGATCACTGATAACAATAATTGACAACAATTATAACTTTATCGACAACGTCACCGTTGACATCACTGATGACATCATCGATGACATCACTGATGACATCATCGATGACATCATCGATGACATCATCGATGACATCACGATGACATCACTGATGACATCATCGATGACATCAGATGACATCATCGATGACATCATCGATGACATCACTGATGACATCATCGATGACATCATCGATGACATCACTGATGACATCATCGATGACATCATCGATGACATCACTGATGACATCACGATGACATCATTGATGACATCATCGATGACATCATCGATGACATCACTGATGACATCATCGATGACATCATCGATGACATCACTGATGACATCATCGATGACATCATTGATGACATCACTGATGACATCATCGATGACATCACTGATGACATCATCGATGACATCACTGATGACATCATCGATGACATCACGATGACATCATCGATGACATCACTGATGACATCATCGATGACATCACTGATGACATCATCGATGACATCACTGATGACATCATCGATGACATCACTGATGACATCATCGATGACATCACGATGACATCACGATGACATCATCGATGACATCACCGATGACATCACGATGACATCATCGATGACATCACGATGACATAACTGATGACATCACTGATGACATCATCGATGACACATCGATGACATCACTGATGACATCATCGATGACATCACGATTACATAATCGTTAACCTCACTGATGACATCATCGATGACATCAATTACATCACTGATGACAATCATTGACAACAATAATAACTTTATGGACAATTCATTGTTGACATCACTGATGATCATCAATGAGTAACTTTGGTACAATCCCTTTCAGAGCAACTTTGGTACAGTCCCTTAAGGAGCGACTTAGGTGCCAAAGTTTTAAAGTACCTATATACTGTCCCTTTAAGAGCAGCTTAAGTATTGTCCTTTAAAAGAGACTTAGGTGCCATCCTTTGAAGACCAGCTTAAGTACTGACCAGTTTAAGTACTGACGGAGTCTGTGCGCAAAGCGGTTCGGGCTGTATTAATCGCATAACAATGGATGGAAGAAGAAGAAGACGGATTACAATATAGTGCTTTAAAAGCACTATTATGACATCATTAATAGTATATTGGTTGACATCATTTCCGAGATCACTGATAACAATAATTGACAACAATTATAACTTTATCGACAACGTCACCGTTGACATCACTGATGACATCATCGATGACATCACTGATGACATCATCGATGACATCATGATGACATCATCGATGACATCATCGATGACATCACTGATGACATCATCGATGACATCACTGATGACATCATCGATGACATCATCGATGACATCATCGATGACATCATCGATGACATCATGATGACATCATCGATGACATCATCGATGACATCACTGATGACATCATCGATGACATCATCGATGACATCATGATGACATCATTGATGACATCAACGATGACATCAGATGACATCATCGATGACATCACTGATGACATCATCGATGACATCACTGATGACATCATCGATGACATCACTGATGACATCATCGATGACATCATCGATGACATCATCTGATGACATCATGATGACATCACCGATGACATCATCGATGACATCATCGATGACATCACGATGACATCATCGATGACATCATGATGACATCATCGATGACATCACTGATGACATCATCGATGACATCACCGATGACATCATCGATGACATCACCGATGACATCACCGATGACATCATCGATGACAAACTGATGACATCACTGATGACATCATCGATGACATCATCGATGACATCACTGATGACATCATCGATGACATCACCGATTACATAATCGTTAACCTCACTGATGACATCATCGATGACATCAATTACATCACTGATGACAATCATTGACAACAATAATAACTTTATGGACAATTTCATTGTTGACATCACTGATGATCATCAATGAGTAACTTTGGTACAATCCCTTTCAGAGCAACTTTGTACAGTCCCTAAGGAGCGACTTAGGTGCCAAGTTTTAAAGTACCTATATACTGTCCCTTTAAGAGCAGCTTAAGTATTGTCCCTTTAAAAGAGACTTAGGTGCCATCCTTTGAAGACCAGCTTAAGTACTGACCAGTTTAAGTACTGACGGAGTCTGTGCGCAAAGCGGTTCGGGCTGTATTAATCGCATAAAAATGGATGGAAGAAGAAGAAGACGGATTACAATATAGTGCTTTTAAAAGCACTATTATGACATCATTAATAGTATATTGGTTGACATCATTTCCGAGATCACTGATAACAATAATTGACAACAATTATAACTTTATCGACAACGTCACCGTTGACATCACTGATGACATCATCGATGACATCACTGATGACATCATCGATGACATCACTGATGACATCATCGATGACATCACTGATGACATCATCGATGACATCATGATGACATCACTGATGACATCATCGATGACATCATTGATGACATCACGATGACATCATCGATGACATCATCGATGACATCACTGATGACATCATCGATGACATCATTGATGACATCAACTGATGACATCATTGATGACATCATCGATGACATCACTGATGACATCATCGATGACATCACTGATGACATCATCGATGACATCACTGATGACATCATCGATGACATCACTGATGACATCATCGATGACATCATCGATGACATCACTGATGACATCACCGATGACATCATCGATGACATCATCGATGACATCACTGATGACATCATCGATGACATCATGATGACATCATCGATGACATCACATGATGACATCATCGATGATGTCATCGATGACATCATCGATGACATCACCGATGACATCATCGATGACATCACCGATGACATCATCGATGACAACTGATGACATCACTGATGACATCATCGATGACATCCTCGATGACATCACTGATGACATCATCGATGACATCACCGATTACATAATCGTTAACCTCACTGATGACATCATCGATGACATCAATTACATCACTGATGACAATCATTGACAACAATAATAACTTTATGGACAATTTCATTGTTGACATCACTGATGATCATCAATGAGTAACTTTGGTACAATCCTTTCAGAGCAACTTTGGTACAGTCCCTTAAGGAGCGACTTAGGTGCCAAAGTTTTAAAGTACCTATATACTGTCCCTTTAAGAGCAGCTTAAGTATTGTCCCTTTAAAAGAGACTTAGGTGCCATCCTTTGAAGACCAGCTTAAGTACTGACCAGTTTAAGTACTGACGGAGTCTGTGCGCAAAGCGGTTCGGGCTGTATTAATCGCATAACAATGGATGGAAGAAGAAGAAGACGGATTACAATATAGTGCTTTTAAAAGCACTATTATGACATCATTAATAGTATATTGGTTGACATCATTTCCGAGATCACTGATAACAATAATGACAACAATTATAACTTTATCGACAACGTCACCGTTGACATCACTGATGACATCATCGATGACATCACTGATGACATCACGATGACATCATCGATGACATCATCGATGACATCACGATGACATCACTGATGACATCATCGATGACATCACTGATGACATCATCGATGACATCATCGATGACATCATTGATGACATCATCGATGACATCATCGATGACATCACTGATGACATCATCGATGACATCATTGATGACATCACTGATGACATCACCGATGACATCATTGATGACATCATCGATGACATCATCGATGACATCACTGATGACATCATCGATGACATCATCGATGACATCACTGATGACATCATGATGACATCATCGATGACATCACTGATGACATCATCGATGACATCACTGATGACATCATCGATGACATCACTGATGACATCATCGATGACATCACTGATGACATCATCGATGACATCACTGATGACATCATCGATGACATCACTGATGACATCATCGATGACATCACTGATGACATCATCGATGACATCACTGATGACATCATCACCGATGACATCATCGATGACATCACGATGACATCATCGATGACATCACGATGACATCATCGATGACATCACCGATGACATCATCGAGACATAATGATGACATCACGATGACATAACGATGACATCATCGATGACATCACTGATGACATCATCGATGACATCACCGATTACATAATCGTTAACCTCACTGATGACATCATCGATGACATCAATTACATCACTGATGACAATCATTGACAACAATAATAACTTTATGGACAATTTCATTGTTGACATCACTGATGATCATCAATGAGTAACTTTGGTACAATCCCTTTCAGAGCAACTTTGGTACAGTCCCTTAAGGAGCGACTTAGGTGCCAAAGTTTTAAAGTACCTATATACTGTCCCTTTAAGAGCAGCTTAAGTATTGTCCCTTAAAAGAGACTTAGGTGCCATCCTTTGAAGACCAGCTTAAGTACTGACCAGTTTAAGTACTGACGGAGTCTGTGCGCAAAGCGGTTCGGGCTGTATTAATCGCATAACAATGGATGGAAGAAGAAGAAGACGGATTACAATATAGTGCTTTTAAAAGCACTATTATGACATCATTAATAGTATATGGTTGACATCATTTCCGAGATCACTGATAACAATAATTGACAACAATTATAACTTTATCGACAACGTCACCGTTGACATCACTGATGACATCATCGATGACATCACTGATGACATCATCGATGACATCATCGATGACATCATGATGACATCATCAATTCATTGATGACATCACTGATGACATCATCGATGACATCACTGATGACATCATCGATGACATCATCGATGACATCACGATGACATCATCGATGACATCACTGATGACATCATCGATGACATCACTGATGACATCATCGATGACATCACTGATGACATCATCGATGACATCACTGATGACATCATCGATGACATCACTGATGACATTCCCATCGATGACATCATCGATGACATCACTGATGACATCATCGATGACATCACTGATGACATCATCGATGACATCACCGATGACATCATCGATGACATCACCGATGACATCATCGATGACATAACTGATGACATCACTGATGACATCATCGATGACATCATCGATGACATCACTGATGACATCATCGATGACATCACCGATACATAATCGTTAACCTCACTGATGACATCATCGATGACATCAATTACATCACTGATGACAATCATTGACAACAATAATAACTTTATGGACAATTTCATTGTTGACATCACTGATGATCATCAATGAGTAACTTTGGTACAATCCCTTTCAGAGCAACTTTGGTACAGTCCCTTAAGGAGCGACTTAGGTGCCAAAGTTTTAAAGTACCTATATACTGTCCCTTTAAGAGCAGCTTAAGTATTGTCCCTTTAAAAGAGACTTAGGTGCCATCCTTTGAAGACCAGCTTAAGTACTGACCAGTTTAAGTACTGACGGAGTCTGTGCGCAAAGCGGTTCGGGCTGTATTAATCGCATAACAATGGATGGAAGAAGAAGAAGACGGATTACAATATAGTGCTTTTAAAGCACTATTATGACATCATTAATAGTATATTGGTTGACATCATTTCCGAGATCACTGATAACAATAATTGACAACAATATAACTTTATCGACAACGTCACCGTTGACATCACTGATGACATCATCGATGACATCACTGATGACATCATCGATGACATCACTGATGACATCATGATGACATCATCGATGACATCACTGATGACATCATCGATGACATCATCGATGACATCACTGATGACATCATCGATGACATCACTGATGACATCATCGATGACATCACTGATGACATCATCGATGACATCACTGATGACATCATCGATGACATCACGATGACATCATCGATGACATCACTGATGACATCATCGATGACATCACTGATGACATCACCGATGACATCATCGATGACATCATCGATGACATCACTGATGACATCATCGATGACATCACTGATGACATCATCGATGACATCATGATGACATCATCGATGACATCATCGATGACATCATGATGACATCATCGATGACATCACTGATGACATCATCGATGACATCATCGATGACATCATCGATGACATCACTGATGACATCATCGATGACATCATCGATGACATCACCGATGACATCACTGATGACATCATCGATGACATCATCGATGACACCGATGACATCATCGATGACATCACTGATGACATCATCGATGACATCACTGATGACATCATCGATGACATCACTGATGACATCACGATGACATCATCGATGACATCACTGATGACATCATCGATGACATCACGATGACATAATCGTGACTCACTGATGACATCATCGATGACATCACCGAATACATAATCGTTAACTCACTGATGACATCATCGATGACATCAATTACATCACTGATGACAATCATTGACAACAATAATAACTTTATGGACAATTTCATTGTTGACATCACTGATGATCATCAATGAGTAACTTTGGTACAATCCCTTTCAGAGCAACTTTGGTACAGTCCCTTAAGGAGCGACTTAGGTGCCAAAGTTTTAAAGTACCTATATACTGTCCCTTTAAGAGCAGCTTAAGTATTGTCCCTTTAAAAGAGACTTAGGTGCCATCCTCGAAGACCAGCTTAAGTACTGACCAGTTTAAGTATGACGGAGTCTGTGCGCAAAGCGGTTCGGGCTGTATTAATCGCATAACAATGGATGGAAGAAGAAAGAGACGGATTACAATATAGTGCTTTAAAAGCACTATTATGACATCATTAATAGTATATTGGTTGACATCATTTCCGAGATCACTGATAACAATAATTGACAACAATTATAACTTTATCGACAACGTCACCGTTGACATCACTGATGACATCATCGATGACATCACTGATGACATCACGATGACATCACTGATGACATCATCGATGACATCATCGATGACATCACCGATGACATCATCGATGACATCACTGATGACATCATCGATGACATCACCGATGACATCATCGATGACATCACGATGACATCATCGATGACATCACTGATGACATCACCGATGACATCATCGATGACATCACAGATGACATCATCGATGACATCACCGATGACATCATCGATGACATCACCGATGACATCATCGATGACATCACCGATGACATCATCGATGACATAACTGATGACATCACTGATGACATCATCGATGACATCATCGATGACATCACTGATGACATCATCGATGACATCACCGATTACATAATCGTTAACCTCACTGATGACATCATCGATGACATCAATTACATCACTGATGACAATCATTGACAACAATAATAACTTTATGGACAATTCATTGTTGACATCACTGATGATCATCAATGAGTAACTTTGGTACAATCCCTTTCAGAGCAACTTTGGTACAGTCCCTTAAGGAGCGACTTAGGTGCCAAAGTTTTAAAGTACCTATATACTGTCCCTTAAGAGCAGCTTAAGTATTGTCCCTTTAAAAGAGACTTAGGTGCCATCCTTTGAAGACCAGCTTAAGTACTGACCAGTTTAAGTACTGACGGAGTCTGTGCGCAAAGCGGTTCGGGCTGTATTAATCGCATAACAATGGATGGAAGAAGAAGAAGACGGATTACAATATAGTGCTTTTAAAAGCACTATTATGACATCATTAATAGTATATTGGTTGACATCATTCCGAGATCACTGATAACAATAATTGACAACAATTATAACTTTATCGACAACGTCACCGTTGACATCACTGATGACATCATCGATGACATCACTGATGACATCATCGATGACATCACTGATGACATCATCGATGACATCATCGATGACATCACTGATGACATCATCAATGACATCATTGATGACATCACTCGATGACATCATCGATGACATCAATGATGACATCATCGATGACATCATCGATGACATCACTGATGACATCATCGATGACATCACTGATGACATCATCGATGACATCACTGATGACATCAACGATGACATCACTGATGATATCATCGATGACATCACTGATGACATCATCGATGACATCACTGATGACATCATCGATGACATCACTGATGACATCATCGATGACATCATCGATGACATCATCGATGACATCACTGATGACATCACGATGACATCATCGATGACATCATCGATGACATCACTGATGACATCATCGATGACATCACTGATGACATCATCGATGACATCACGATGACATCATCGATGACATCATCGATGACATCATCGATGACATCACCGATGACATCATCGATGACATCACGATGACATCATCGATGACATCACCGATGACATCATCGATGACATCACTGATGACATCACTGATGACATCATCGATGACATCATCGATGACATCACTGATGACATCATCGATGACATCACCGATTACATAATCGTTAACCTCACTGATGACATCATCGATGACATCAATTACATCACTGATGACAATCATTGACAACAATAATAACTTTATGGACAATTTCATTGTTGACATCACTGATGATCATCAATGAGTAACTTTGGTACAATCCCTTTCAGAGCAACTTTGGTACAGTCCCTTAAGGGCGACTTAGGTGCCAAAGTTTTAAAGTACCTATATACTGTCCCTTAAGAGCAGCTTAAGTATTGTCCCTTTAAAAGAGACTTAGGTGCCATCCTTTGAAGACCAGCTTAAGTACTGACCAGTTTAAGTACTGACGGAGTCTGTGCGCAAAGCGGTTCGGGCTGTATTAATCGCATAACAATGGATGGAAGAAGAAGAAGACGGATTACAATATAGTGCTTTTAAAAGCACTATTATGACATCATTAATAGTATATTGGTTGACATCATTTCCGAGATCACTGATAACAATAATTGACAACAATTATAACTTTATCGACAACGTCACCGTTGACATCACTGATGACATCATCGATGACATCACTGATGACATCATCGATGACATCATGATGACATCATCGATGACATCACTGATGACATCATCAATGACATCATTGATGACATCACTGATGACATCATCGATGACATCATTGATGACATCACGATGACATCATCGATGACATCACTGATGACATCATCGATGACATCATTGATGACATCACTGATGACATCATGATGACATCACGATGACATCACTGATGACATCATCGATGACATCACTGATGACATCACGATGACATCACTGATGACATCATCGATGACATCACTGATGACATCATCGATGACATCATCGATGACATCACTGATGACATCACCCATGACATCATCGATGACATCATCGATGACATCACTGATGACATCATCGATGACATCACTGATGACATCATCGATGACATCACTGATGACATCATCGATGACATCATCGATGACATCATCGATGACATCATCGACACCGATGACATCATCGATGACATCACGATGACATCATCGATGACATAACTGATGACATCACTGATGACATCATCGATGACATCATCGATGACATCACTGATGACATCATCGATGACATCACGATTACATAATCGTTAACCTCACTGATGACATCATCGATGACATCAATTACATCACTGATGACAATCATTGACAACAATAATAACTTTATGGACAATTTCATTGTTGACATCACTGATGATCATCAATGAGTAACTTTGGTACAATCCCTTTCAGAGCAACTTTGGTACAGTCCCTAAGGAGCGACTTAGGTGCCAAAGTTTTAAAGTACCTATATACTGTCCCTTTAAGAGCAGCTTAAGTATTGCCCTTTAAAGAGACTTAGGTGCCATCCTTTGAAGACCAGCTTAAGTACTGACCAGTTTAAGTACTGACGGAGTCTGTGCGCAAAGCGGTTCGGGCTGTATTAATCGCATAACAATGGATGGAAGAAGAAGAAGACGGATTACAATATAGTGCTTTTAAAAGCACTATTATGACATCATTAATAGTATATTGGTTGACATCATTTCCGAGATCACTGATAACAATAATTGACAACAATTATAACTTTATCGACAACGTCACCGTTGACATCACTGATGACATCATCGATGACATCATGATGACATCATCGATGACATCATCGATGACATCATCGATGACATCACCGATGACATCACTGATGACATCATCGATGACATCACTGATGACATCATCGATGACATCATGATGACATCACTGATGACATCATCGATGACATCATTGATGACATCACTGATGACATCATCGATGACATCATGATGACATCACTGATGACATCACCGATGACATCATTGATGACATCATCGATGACATCATCGATGACATCACTGATGACATCATCGATGACATCATCGATGACATCACTGATGACATCATCGATGACATCATGATGACATCACGATGACATCATCGATGACATCACTGATGACATCATCGATGACATCACTGATGACATCATCGATGACATCACTGATGACATCATCGATGACATCACTGATGACATCATCGATGACATCACTGATGACATCATCGATGACATCACTGATGACATCATCGATGACATCACTGATGACATCATCGATGACATCACTGATGACATCACAGATGACATCATCGATGACATCACCGATGACATCATCGATGACATCACCGATGACATCATCGATGACATCACCGATGACATCATCGATGACATAACTGATGACATCACTGATGACATCATCGATGACATCATCGATGACATCACTGATGACATCATCGATGACATCACCGATTACATAATCGTTAACCTCACTGATGACATCATCGATGACATCAATTACATCACTGATGACAATCATTGACAACAATAATAACTTTATGGACAATTTCATTGTTGACATCACTGATGATCATCAATGAGTAACTTTGGTACAATCCCTTTCAGAGCAACTTTGGTACAGTCCCTTAAGGAGCGACTTAGGTGCCAAAGTTTTAAAGTACCTATATACTGTCCCTTTAAGAGCAGCTTAAGTATTGTCCTTTAAAAGAGACTTAGGTGCCATCCTTTGAAGACCAGCTTAAGTACTGACCAGTTTAAGTACTGACGGAGTCTGTGCGCAAAGCGGTTCGGGCTGTATTAATCGCATAACAATGGATGGAAGAAGAAGAAGACGGATTACAATATAGTGCTTTTAAAAGCACTATTATGACATCATTAATAGTATATTGGTTGACATCATTTCCGAGATCACTGATAACAATAATTGACAACAATTATAACTTTATCGACAACGTCACCGTTGACATCACTGATGACATCATCGATGACATCACTGATGACATCATCGATGACATCACTGATGACATCATCGATGACATCATCGATGACATCACTGATGACATCATCGATGACATCATCGATGACATCACTGATGACATCATCGATGACATCATCGATGACATCATCGATGACATCACGATGACATCATCGATGACATCACTGATGACATCATCGATGACATCATCGATGACATCATCGATGACATCACTGATGACATCATCGATGACATCACTGATGACATCATCGATGACATCATCGATGACATCATCGATGACATCACTGATGACATCATCGATGACATCATGATGACATCATCGATGACATCACTGATGACATCACGATGACATCATCGATGACATCACGATGACATCATCGATGACATCAATGATGACATCACGATGACATCATCGATGACATCATCGATGACATCACTGATGACATCATCGATGACATCATCGATGACATCATCGATGACATCACTGATGACATTCATCATCATCGATGACATCATCGATGACATCATCGATGACATCACGATGACATCACTGATGACATCATCGATGACATCACTGATGACATCATCGATGACATCACTGATGACATCATCGATGACATCATCGATGACATCACTGATTGACATCATCGATGACATCACCGATTACATAATCGTTGACCTCACTGATGACCTCATCGATGACATCACCGATTACATAATCGATTACATCACTGATGACATCATCGATGACATCAATTACATCACTGATGACAATCATTGACAACAATAATAACTTTATGGACAATTTCATTGTTGACATCACTGATGATCATCAATGAGTAACTTTGGTACAATCCCTTTCAGAGCAACTTGGTACAGTCCTTAAGGAGCGACTTAGGTGCCAAGTTTTTAAAGTACCTATATACTGTCCCTTTAAGAGCAGCTTAAGTATTGTCCCTTTAAAAGAGACTTAGGTGCCATCCTTTGAAGACCAGCTTAAGTACTGACCAGTTTAAGTACTGACGGAGTCTGTGCGCAAAGCGGTTCGGGCTGTATTAATCGCATAACAATGGATGGAAGAAGAAGAAGACGGATTACAATATAGTGCTTTAAAAGCACTATTATGACATCATTAATAGTATATTGGTTGACATCATTTCCGAGATCACTGATAACAATAATTGACAACAATTACAAACTTTATCGACAACGTCACCGATGACATCACTGATGACATCATCGATGACATCACTGATGACATTACACTGATGACATCACTGATGACATCATCGATGACATCACCGATGACATCATCGATGACATCACCGATGACATCATCGATGACATCACGATGACATCATCGATGACATCATCGATGACATCATCGATGACATCACTGATGACATCATCGATGACATCATCGATGACATCACTGATGACATCATCGATGACATCACTGATGACATCATCGATGACATCACCGATGACATCATCGATGACATCACTGATGACATCATCGATGACATCACTGATGACATCACTGATGACATCATCGATGACATCATCGATGACATCACTGATGACATCATCGATGACATCACCGATTACATAATCGTAAACCTCACTGATGACATCATCGATGACATCAATTACATCACTGATGACAATCATGACAACAATAATAACTTATGGACAATTTCATTGTTGACATCACTGATGATCATCAATGAGTAACTTTGGTACAATCCCTTCAGAGCAACTTTGGTACAGTCCCTAAGGAGCGACTTAGGTGCCAAAGTTTTAAAGTACCTATATACTGTCCCTTTAAGAGCAGCTTAAGTATGTCCCTTAAAAGAGACTTAGGTGCCATCCTTGAAGACCAGCTTAAGTACTGACCAGTTTAAGTACTGACGGAGTCTGTGCGCAAAGCGGTTCGGGCTGTATTAATCGCATAACAATGGATGGAAGAAGAAGAAGACGGATTACAATATAGTGCTTTTAAAAGCACTATTATGACATCATTAATAGTATATGGTTGACATCATTTCCGAGATCACTGATAACAATAATTGACAACAATTATAACTTTAGACAACGTCACCGTTGACATCACTGATGACATCATCGATGACATCACTGATGACATCATCGATGACATCACTGATGACATCATCGATGACATCACTGATGACATCACTGATGACATCATCGATGACATCATGATGACATCACTGATGACATCATCGATGACATCATCGATGACATCATCGATGACATCATCGATGACATCACTGATGACATCATCGATGACATCACTGATGACATCATCGATGACATCATTGATGACATCAACGATATGATCATCACTGATGATCATCGATGGATGACATCACTGATGACATCATCGATGACATCACTGATGACATCATCGATGACATCACTGATGACATCATCGATGACATCATGATGACATCATCGATGACATCACTGATGACATCATCGATGACTGATCATCCGATGACATCATCGATGACATCACGATGACATCATCGATGACATCACTGATGACATCATCGATGACATCACTGATGACATCATCGATGACATCATCGATGACATCATCGATGACATCACCGATGACATCATCGATGACATCATCGATGACATCATCGATGACATCACCGATGACATCATCGATGACATCACTGATGACATCACTGATGACATCATCGATGACATCATCGATGACATCACTGATGACATCATCGATGACATCACGATTACATAATCGTTAACCTCACTGATGACATCATCGATGACATCAATACATCACTGATGACAATCATTGACAACAATAATAACTTTATGGACAATTTCATTGTTGACATCACTGATGATCATCAATGAGTAACTTTGGTACAATCCCTTCAGAGCAACTTTGGTACAGTCCCTTAAGGAGCGACTTAGGTGCCAAAGTTTTAAAGTACCTATATACTGTCCCTTTAAGAGCAGCTTAAGTATTGTCCCTTTAAAAGAGACTTAGGTGCCATCCTTTGAAGACCAGCTTAAGTACTGACCAGTTTAAGTACTGACGGAGTCTGTGCGCAAAGCGGTTCGGGCTGTATTAATCGCATAACAATGGATGGAAGAAGAAGAAGACGGATTACAATATAGTGCTTTTAAAAGCACTATTATGACATCATTAATAGTATATTGGTTGACATCATTTCCGAGATCACTGATAACAATAATTGACAACAATTATAACTTTATCGACAACGTCACCGTTGACATCACTGATGACATCATCGATGACATCACTGATGACATCATCGATGACATCACTGATGACATCATCGATGACATCACTGATGACATCATCAATGACATCATTGATGACATCACTGATGACATCATCGATGACATCATTGATGACATCATCGATGACATCATCGATGACATCACTGATGACATCATCGATGACATCATTGATGACATCACTGATGACATCATTGATGACATCATCGATGACATCACTGATGACATCATCGATGACATCACTGATGACATCATCGATGACATCACTGATGACATCATCGATGACATCACTGATGACATCATCGATGACATCATCTGATGACATCACTGATGACATCAACCCATGACATCATCGATGACATCATCGATGACATCATGATGACATCATCGATGACATCACTGATGACATCATCGATGACATCACGATGACATCATCGATGACATCATCGATGACATCACCGATGACATCATCGATGACATCATCGATGACATCACCGATGACATCATCGATGACATAACTGATGACATCATCGATGACATTCATAGATGACATCATCGATGACATCACTGATGACATCATCGATGACATCACCGATTACATAATCGTTAACATCACTGATGACATCATCGATGACATCAATTACATCACTGATGACAATCATTGACAACAATAATAACTTTATGGACAATTTCATTGTTGACATCACTGATGATCATCAATGAGTAACTTTGGTACAATCCCTTTCAGAGCAACTTTGTACAGTCCCTTAAGGAGCGACTTAGGTGCCAAAGTTTTAAAGTACCTATATACTGTCCCTTAAGAGCAGCTTAAGTATTGTCCCTTTAAAAGAGACTTAGGTGCCATCCTTTGAAGACCAGCTTAAGTACTGACCAGTTTAAGTACTGACGGAGTCTGTGCGCAAAGCGGTTCGGGCTGTATTAATCGCATAACAATGGATGGAAGAAGAAGAAGACGGATTACAATATAGTGCTTTAAAAGCACTATTATGACATCATTAATAGTATATTGGTTGACATCATTTCCGAGATCACTGATAACAATAATTGACAACAATTATAACTTTATCGACAACGTCACCGTTGACATCACTGATGACATCATGATGACATCACTGATGACATCATCGATGACATCATCGATGACATCATCGATGACATCACGATGACATCATCGATGACATCAATGATGACATCATCGATGACATCACTGATGACATCATCGATGACATCATCGATGACATCACTGATGACATCATCGATGACATCATTGATGACATCACTGATGACATCATCGATGACATCATCGATGACATCACTGATGACATCACCGATGACATCAATGATGACATCATCGATGACATCACCGATGACATCACGATGACATCACTGATGACATCATCGATGACATCACTGATGACATCATCGATGACATCATCGATGACATCACTGATGACATCATCGATGACATCAATGATGACATCACGATGACATCACTGATGACATCATCGATGACATCATGATGACATCATCGATGACATCACTGATGACATCATCGATGACATCACTGATGACATCATCGATGACATCACTGATGACATCATCGATGACATCACTGATGACATCATCGATGACATCATCGATGACATCACGATGACATCATCGATGACATCAACGATGACATCATCGATGACATCACCGATGACATCATCGATGACATCACCGATGACATCATCGATGACATAACTGATGACATCATGATGACATCATCGATGACATCATCGATGACATCACTGATGACATCATCGATGACATCAACGATACATAATCGTTAACCTCACTGATGACATCATCGATGACATCAATTACATCACTGATGACAATCATTGACAACAATAATAACTTTATGGACAATTTCATTGTTGACATCACTGATGATCATCAATGAGTAACTTTGGTACAATCCCTTTCAGAGCAACTTTGGTACAGTCCCTTAAGGAGCGACTTAGGTGCCAAAGTTTTAAAGTACCTATATACTGTCCCTTTAAGAGCAGCTTAAGTATTGTCCATTTAAAGAGACTTAGGTGCCATCCTTGAAGACCAGCTTAAGTATGACCAGTTTAAGTACTGACGGAGTCTGTGCGCAAAGCGGTTCGGGCTGTATTAATCGCATAACAATGGATGGAAGAAGAAGAAGACGGATTACAATATAGTGCTTTTAAAAGCACTATTATGACATCATTAATAGTATATGGTTGACATCATTTCCGAGATCACTGATAACAATAATTGACAACAATTATAACTTTATCGACAACGTCACCGTTGACATCACTGATGACATCATCGATGACATCACTGATGACATCATCGATGACATCACTGATGACATCATCGATGACATCACTGATGACATCATCGATGACATCAATGATGACATCATGATGACATCATCGATGACATCATTCGATGACATCATCGATGACATCATCGATGACATCATGATGACATCATCGATGACATCACGATGACATCATCGATGACATCACTGATGACATCATCGATGACATCACGATGACATCATCGATGACATCACTGATGACATCATCGATGACATCACTGATGACATCATCGATGACATCACTGATGACATCACGATGACATCACTGATGACATCATCATGACATCACTGATGACATCATCGATGACATCACTGATGACATCATCGATGACATCACTGATGACATCATCGATGACATCACTGATGACATCATCGATGACATCATCGATGACATCACGATGACATCATCGATGACATCATCGATGACATCATCGATGACATCACGATGACATCACTGATGACATCATCGATGACATCATCGATGACATCATCGATGACATCACCGATGACATCACTGATGACATCATCGATGACATCACGATGACATCATCGATGACATCATCGATGACATCACTGATGACATCATCGATGACATCACTGATGACATCATCGATGACATCACTGATGACATCATCGATGACATCACTGATGACATCATCGATGACATCACTGATGACATCATCGATGACATCATCGATGACATCACTGATGACATCATCGATGACATCACCGATTACATAATCGTTGACCTCACTGATGACATCATCGATGACATCACCGAAACATAATCGTTACCTCACTGATGACATCATCGATGACATCAATTACATCACTGATGACAATCATTGACAACAATAATAACTTTATGGACAATTTCATTGTTGACATCACTGATGATCATCAATGAGTAACTTTGGTACAATCCCTTTCAGAGCAACTTTGGTACAGTCCCTTAAGGAGCGACTTAGGTGCCAAAGTTTTAAAGTACCTATATACTGTCCCTTAAGAGCAGCTTAAGTATTGTCCCTTAAAAGAGACTTAGGTGCCATCCTTTGAAGACCAGCTTAAGTACTGACCAGTTTAAGTACTGACGGAGTCTGTGCGCAAAGCGGTTCGGGCTGTATTAATCGCATAACAATGGATGGAAGAAGAAGAAGACGGATTACAATATAGTGCTTTTAAAAGCACTATTATGACATCATTAATAGTATATTGGTTGACATCATTTCCGAGATCACTGATAACAATAATTGACAACAATTATAACTTTATCGACAACGTCACCGTTGACATCACTGATGACATCATCGATGACATCACTGATGACATCATCGATGACATCACTGATGACATCATCGATGACATCACTGATGACATCATCAATGACATCATTGATGACATCACTGATGACATCATCGATGACATCATGATGACATCACGATGACATCATCGATGACATCACTGATGACATCATCGATGACATCATCGATGACATCACTGATGACATCATTGATGACATCAACGATGACATCACTGATGATATCATCGATGACATCACTGATGACATCATCGATGACATCATGATGACATCATCGATGACATCACTGATGACATCATCGATGACATCATCGATGACATCACTGATGACATCACCGATGACATCATCGATGACATCATCGATGACATCACTGATGACATCATCGATGACATCACTGATGACATCATCGATGACATCACTGATGACATCATCGATGACATCATCGATGACATCACCGATGACATCATCGATGACATCACCGATGACATCATCGATGACATCACCGATGACATCATCGATGACATCACTGATGACATCACTGATGACATCATCGATGACATCATCGATGACATCACTGATGACATCATCGATGACATCACCGATTACATAATCGTTAACCTCACTGATGACATCATCGATGACATCAATTACATCACTGATGACAATCATTGACAACAATAATAACTTTATGGACAATTTCATTGTTGACATCACTGATGATCATCAATGAGTAACTTTGGTACAATCCCTTTCAGAGCAACTTTGGTACAGTCCCTTAAGGAGCGACTTAGGTGCCAAAGTTTTAAAGTACCTATATACTGTCCCTTTAAGAGCAGCTTAAGTATTGTCCCTTTAAAAGAGACTTAGGTGCCATCCTTTGAAGACCAGCTTAAGTACTGACCAGTTTAAGTACTGACGGAGTCTGTGCGCAAAGCGGTTCGGGCTGTATTAATCGCATAACAATGGATGGAAGAAGAAGAAGACGGATTACAATATAGTGCTTTTAAAAGCACTATTATGACATCATTAATAGTATATGGTTGACATCATTTCCGAGATCACTGATAACAATAATTGACAACAATTATAACTTTATCGACAACGTCACCGTTGACATCACTGATGACATCATCGATGACATCACTGATGACATCATCGATGACATCATGATGACATCATCGATGACATCATCGATGACATCACTGATGACATCATCGATGACATCACTGATGACATCATCGATGACATCATCGATGACATCATCGATGACATCATCGATGACATCACTGATGACATCATCGATGACATCATCGATGACATCACTGATGACATCATCGATGACATCATCGATGACATCACTGATGACATCACACGATGACATCATCGATGACATCATCGATGACATCATCGATGACATCACTGATGACATCATCGATGACATCATCGATGACATCACTGATGACATCATCGATGACATCATGATGACATCACTGATGACATCATCGATGACATCACTGGACATCATCGATGACATCACTGATGACATCATCGATGACATCACTGATGACATCATCGATGACATCACTGATGACATCATCGATGACATCACTGATGACATCACGATGACATCACTGATGACATCATCGATGACATCACGATGACATCACAGATGACATCATCGATGACATCACCGATGACATCATCGATGACATCACGAGACAACACGATGACATCATCGATGACATAACTGATGACATCACTGATGACATCATCGATGACATCATCGATGACATCACTGATGACATCATCGATGACATCAACGATTACATAATCGTTAACCTCACTGATGACATCATCGATGACATCAATTACATCACTGATGACAATCATTGACAACAATAATAACTTATGGACAATTTCATTGTTGACATCACTGATGATCATCAATGAGTAACTTTGGTACAATCCCTTTCAGAGCAACTTTGGTACAGTCCCTTAAGGAGCGACTTAGGTGCCAAAGTTTTAAAAGTACCTATATACTGTCCCTTTAAGAGCAGCTTAAGTATTTCCCTTTAAAAGAGACTTAGGTGCCATCCTTTGAAGACCAGTTAAGTACTGACCAGTTTAAGTACTGACGGAGTCTGTGCGCAAGCGGTTCGGGCTGTATTAATCGCATAACAATGGATGGAAGAAGAAGAAGACGGATTACAATATAGTGCTTTTAAAAGCACTATTATGACATCATTAATAGTATATTGGTTGACATCATTTCCGAGATCACTGATAACAATAATTGACAACAATTATAACTTTATCGACAACGTCACCGATGACATCACTGATGACATCATCGATGACATCACTGATGACATCATCGATGACATCACTGATGACATCACTGATGACATCATCGATGACATCACTGATGACATCATCGATGACATCACTGATGACATCATCGATGACATCATCGATGACATCAATGATGACATCATCGATGACATCACTGATGACATCATCGATGACATCACTGATGACATCATCGATGACATCATGATGACATCATCGATGACATCATGATGACATCATCGATGACATCACTGATGACATCACATCGATGACATCATCGATGACATCACTGATGACATCATCGGATGACATCATCGATGACATCATCGATGACATCACCGATGACATCATCGATGACATCACCGATGACATCATCGATGACATCACTGATGAACATCACTGATGACATCATCGATGACATCATCGATGACATCACTGATGACATCATCGATGACATCACCGATTACATAATCGTTAACCTCACTGATGACATCACGATGACATCAATTACATCACTGATGACAATCATTGACAACAATAATAACTTTATGGACAATTTCATTGTTGACATCACTGATGATCATCAATGAGTAACTTTGGTACAATCCCTTTCAGAGCAACTTTGGTACAGTCCCTTAAGGAGCGACTTAGGTGCCAAAGTTTTAAAGTACCTATATACTGTCCCTTTAAGAGCAGCTTAAGTATTGTCCCTTTAAAAGAGACTTAGGTGCCATCCTTTGAAGACCAGCTTAAGTACTGACCAGTTTAAGTACTGACGGAGTCTGTGCGCAAAGCGGTTCGGGCTGTATTAATCGCATAACAATGGATGGAAGAAGAAGAAGACGGATTACAATATAGTGCTTTTAAAAGCACTATTATGACATCATTAATAGTATATGGTTGACATCATTTCCGAGATCACTGATAACAATAATTGACAACAATTATAACTTTATCGACAACGTCACCGTTGACATCACTGATGACATCATCGATGACATCACTGATGACATCATCGATGACATCACGATGACATCATGATGACATCATCGATGACATCACTGATGACATCATCGATGACATCACTGATGACATCATCGATGACATCATCGATGACATCACTGATGACATCATCGATGACATCATTGATGACATCACGATGACATCATCGATGACATCATTGATGACATCATGATGACATCACCGATGACATCATGATGACATCATCGATGACATCATCGATGACATCACTGATGACATCATCGATGACATCATCGATGACATCACTGATGACATCATCGATGACATCATCGATGACATCACGATGACATCATCGATGACATCACTGATGACATCATCGATGACATCATGATGACATCATCGATGACATCACTGATGACATCATCGATGACATCATGATGACATCATCGATGACATCACTGATGACATCATCGATGACATCAATGATGACATCATCGATGACATCACTCGATGACATCACGATGACATCATCGATGACATCACCGAGACATCATCGATGACATCACGATGACATCATCGATGACATCACGATGACATCACGATGACATCACCGATGACATCATCGATGACATCACTGATGACATCACTGATGACATCATCGATGACATCATCGATGACATCACTGATGACATCATCGATGACATCACCGATTACATAATCGTTAACCTCACTGATGACATCATCGATGACATCAATTACATCACTGATGACAATCATTGACAACAATAATAACTTTATGGACAATTTCATTGTTGACATCACTGATGATCATCAATGAGTAACTTTGGTACAATCCCTTTCAGAGCAACTTTGGTACAGTCCCTTAAGGAGCGACTTAGGTGCCAAAGTTTTAAAGTACCTATATACTGTCCCTTAAGAGCAGCTTAAGTATTGTCCCTTTAAAAGAGACTTAGGTGCCATCCTTGAAGACCAGCTTAAGTACTGACCAGTTTAAGTACTGACGGAGTCTGTGCGCAAAGCGGTTCGGGCTGTATTAATCGCATAACAATGGATGGAAGAAGAAGAAGACGGATTACAATATAGTGCTTTTAAAAGCACTATTATGACATCATTAATAGTATATTGGTTGACATCATTTCCGAGATCACTGATAACAATAATTGACAACAATTATAACTTTATCGACAACGTCACCGTTGACATCACTGATGACATCATCGATGACATCACTGATGACATCATCGATGACATCACTGATGACATCACTGATGACATCATCGATGACATCACTGATGACATCATCGATGACATCATCGATGACATCATCTGAGACATCATCGATGACATCACTGATGACATCATCGATGACATCACTGATGACATCATCGATGACATCACTGATGACATCATCGATGACATCATCGATGACATCATCGATGACATCACTGATGACATATCGATGACATCACTGATGACATCACTGATGACATCATCGATGACATCACCGTTGACATCACTGATGACATCATCGATGACATCACTGATGACATCATCGATGACATCACTGATGACATCATCGATGACATCACTGATGACATCATCGATGACATCACTGATACCCCGATGACATCATCGATGAATCATCGATGACATCATCGATGAAATAAATGATGACATCATCGATGACATCATCGATGACATCACCGATGACATCACTGATGACATCATCGATGACATCAACGATGACATCATCGATGACATCATCGATGACATCACTGATGACATCATCGATGACATCACTGATGACATCATCGATGACATCACTGATGACATCATCGATGACATCATCGATGACATCACTGATGACATCATCGATGACATCACCGATGACATAACGTTGACATCACTGATGACATCATCGATGACATCACGAAACATAATCGTAACCTCACTGATGACATCATCGATGACATCAATTACATCACTGATGACAATGCATTGACAACAATAATAACTTTATGGACCAATTCATTGTTGACATCATGATGATCATCAATGAGTAACTTTTGATGACAATCCCTTTCAGAGCAACTTTGGTACAGTCCCCGAAGGAGCGACTTAGGTGCCAAGTTTTAAAATACCTATATACTGTCCTTTAAGAGCAGCTTAAGTATGTCCTTCAAAGAGAACTTAGGTGCCATCCTTTGAAGACAGATTAATTACGACCAGTTGAAGTACTGACGGACAAGTCTGATGCGCAAAGCGGTTCGGGCTGTATTAATCGCAAACAATGGATGAGAAGAAGAAGACGGATTACAATATAGTGCTTTAAAAGCATATTATGACATCATTAATAGTATCATGTTGACATTCATTTCCGAACATCACTGATAACAATCATTGACATCAACAATTATAACTTTCTCGACACAGTCACCGATGACATCACTGATGACATCATCGATGACATCACTGATGACATCACTGATGACATTCACTGATGACATCACCGATTGACACATCGATGACATCAACGATGACATCATCGATGACATCATCGATGACATCATCGATGACATCACTGATGACATCATCGATGACATCATCGATGACACCATCATCGATGACATCACTGTGACATGACATCACGATGACATCATTGATGACATCCAGATGACATCATCGATGACATCACCGATGACATCATCGATGACATCACACGATGACATCATCGATGACATCACCGATGACATCATCGATGACATAACTGATGACATCACTGATGACATCATCGATGACATCATCGATGACATCACTGATGACATCATCGATGACATCACCGATTACATAATCGTTAACCTCACTGATGACATCATCGATGACATCAATTACATCACTGATGACAATCATTGACAACAATAATAAATTTATGGACAATTTCATTGTTGACATCACTGATGATCATCAATGAGTAACTTTGGTACAATCCCTTTCAGAGCAACTTTGGTACAGTCCCTAAGGAGCGACTTAGGTGCCAAAGTTTTAAAGTACCTATATACTGTCCCTTTAAGAGCAGCTTAAGTATTGTCCCTTTAAAAGAGACTTAGGTGCCATCCTTGAAGACCAGCTTAAGTACTGACCAGTTTAAGTACTGACGGAGTCTGTGCGCAAAGCGGTTCGGGCTGTATTAATCGCATAACAATGGATGGAAGAAGAAGAAGACGGATTACAATATAGTGCTTTTAAAAGCACTATTATGACATCATTAATAGTATATTGGTTGACATCATTTCCGAGATCACTGATAACAATAATTGACAACAATTATAACTTTATCGACAACGTCACTGTTGACATCACTGATGACATCATCGATGACATCACTGATGACATCATCGATGACATCACTGATGACATCATCGATGACATCATCGATGACATCATCGATGACATCACCGATGACATCACTGATGACATCATCGATGACATCACGATGACATCATCGATGACATCACGATGACATCACTGATGACATCATCGATGAATCATCGATGAAATCACTGATGATCATCGATGACATCATCGATGAATCACTGATGACATCACGATGCCATTCATTGATGACATCATCGATGACATCATCGATTGACATCATGATGACATCATCGATGACATCATCGATGACATCAATGATGACATCACCGATGAACATCACTGATGAC